>NC_087183.1:18309867-18312367 GCF_035594125.1 Scylla paramamosain
AACAATAATAATAATAATAATAATAATAATAATAATAATAATAATAATAATGAAAACTGAAATGACAATATAACCACACACACATTCTCTCTCTCTCTCTCTCTCTCTCTCTCTCTCTCTCTCTCTCTCTCTCTCTCTCTCTCTCTCTTGACCTGAGGTGACCCACGAAGCACTCAGGCTAAGAGGTCAAGGGTCAGCCTCGGCCAAACACAGTCTAACTCAATCCCGCGAGACAAGAGATCGAGATACGCGTGAATATTCCGGTAAGCGGGGAGGGATTTGCGTGCGTGTGGGAGCGGAGTGGCGGGCGGAGTATCTGAGTGGCGGAGTGGCACCAGCAGCGGCCATTCCTCGCTAAAAATACCCAAGATATACAGCAGTCTCACGAGGCACAGGTGGTGAAACAGGTGGCGGTGGTGGTGGTGGAGGAGGAGGGTCATCTGTGGTTCGCTTGGTGCCTCCGACCTCCGTCAGTGGGCCGACAGACACGAGTGGGGTGGGACGTCGCTTCCTCGATGCTCCGCGGGTTATCTCTCGCTGCCTGCCTCCTCCTGCCTGCCTGCCACCCTTCCGCTCTCGCTCGTGCCTCGCCGCGCCGCTGTCCAAGAATGCTATCAGTGACATAAAGAAGCACACTATCCTTAGCCACACTTGCTCTGCCTCCCGTAGTGACCTAGAGATAGAAAGGTTTAAAAAGACACTGAATAACAGAAGGGATAAATGTAAAGACTAAAAACTTTTGGCGCGTTTTCGAATCAGCTGTTTTACGGACGTGCCCAAGTTTGTTCTCCGCGACGCCCTGCTACACACGCCTCCCCCGCCACCCACCGAGCTTACCACTTCTTCCCCTTCTTAAGATTCTGAACACTTTGCACCAACTTCCCGCCCGCGAGGATAAAACTGCGAGGCGAGGGTCCGAGGCGGCAGGGCGGGGCGGCGCTGGCAGATCGGAGTGTGGCGGCGACGGCGACGGCGGAGGCGGCGGAGGCGGCGACGGCATGGTGGCGTGGCGGACTTGGGTGCTGGCAGCGGTCATCCTCGCCCAAGGTAATGTTCCAGGGGCGGCGCGGGCTGGGACGGGCATCATGGGGGAAAAAAAGTAGAAATTTTGAAAAGCGGGAGAAGGGTGTAAATGAAAATGACAATATTACGTGATGTGCATGATTCTTCTTGTTTGGTTCAACATGGCAGTGCTCGCGGCGCGGCGCAGGCAGTGGGGGGCATCCGGTGGGGCAGGGAAGGTGGGAATTTTGAAACGGGGCACAAGGGTATAGATGAAACTGGTATTACGTGATGTGGCTCTTAGTTTGGTTCAGTTAGGTGATGTTACAGGGCGGCACTGGCTGGGACGGACATCAAGGGAGGATGAAGGTGGGCACTTTGGAAAGAGTGGCAAGGGTATGTTGAAAATTTCTGTTATCTGCGTGATGTGGGTCGTGTTTGGTTCAGTAAGTTCACTAAGTTAATGTTTCCGGGACAGTGGGGAAAGGAAGGAGAAATTCTGCAAACAGTGAACAAGGGTATACATGAAAATGGCTGTATTATAATGTTTTTTTTTGGTTCAGCACGATAATTTTCCCTAGGTGCCATGGGGAGACGAAGATGGAAACTTTGGAAACAAGGGGCAAGGGTACAGCATGATGAAAACCACAACATTACGTATTCTTGATAATTCAGCATTGTAGTGTTCGTGGTGCGTGACGAGCTGGGGCGGGCGTCAAAGGGGTTAAAAAGATCAAAAAAGTAAAATTGTGCTGGAGTTCTGTTGTGATTCAGCAAGCCAGTGTTCGTGGGGAGTCGCTGGCTGGGACGGAAACTGGAGGGGGAAGGAATGGGAGGGCTCTGACAGGCGGGGGGCGAGGGGGGAGGACACTGGTGCATATGGAACAGTGACATCATTGCCTTTTTTTTCATTCTAGTAATGTAATCTTGAGGGTTCGCGCGCTGGGACTGACTGACTTAGGGAGATGAGGGTATAAAATTCTGAAGCACACGCCGCATCTCCACTACATTCAAAAGGCTCTATATACTCGTAGTTAAAGTGACACGGTTTTCAAGTGTGTTTTTCATGGTTCTAGCGACACACTAACAAGATTTCTACATTATGAACAGGAGAAACACTCTTGAGAACCGGCTAATCATCTCTGTGGCCTTTGAAAATCGCCGTGGAGAGAGAGAGAGAGAGAGAGAGAGAGAGAGAGAGAGAGAGAGAGTAGTGTTTATACAGGCCACAGAGTCTTAGTACTGTGTGCATCATGTTTGGGTTAGCGAGAACACGTTTCTGGCGCGGCGTGGCTGGAAGCGATCTCGTGGTGGGGGGAGAGGAAGGCTGAAGGACGGGGGAACCTTAGTAAACGAGGGTAGCGGTGGTGGTGGTGGTCAAGGGGCGGTGGTCGGGGCAAGATTTACAGCAACGTATTGAGTAGAGATGAAAATGACTATATAATTTCCAGTGCTGTTTTCCTCGCTCTGTTTCCGTTGCTAGACTGAGGCGGACATT
>NC_087183.1:18317367-18329867 GCF_035594125.1 Scylla paramamosain
AGAGAGAGAGACAGAGAGAGAGAGAGAGAGAGAGAGAGAGAGAGAGAGAGAGAGAGAGAGAGAGAGAGAGAGAGAGAGAGTGAGGAGGAGGAAGATAATAACATGATCATCTTCCTAGAGGAGGAGGAGGAGGAGGAGGAGGAGGAGGAGGAGGAGGAGGAGGAGGAGGAGGAGGAGAACGGCCAGAGGGTAAGTGTGACAGTATTTCCTCTCTCTCTCTCTCTCTCTCTCTCTCTCTCTCTCTCTCTCTCTCTCTCTCTCTCTCTCTCTCTCTCTCTCTCTCACACACACACACACACACACGTAATCACCCCCTCCATCTCCCCTCTCCCCCTCTCCCCTCTTTCCCGGTAAAAAAAAAAAAAAAGAGGGGGGAATGAAACACACACACACACACACACACACACACACACACACACACACACACACACACACACACCACTATTCCCCCAAAACTTGCAACTGCGGTGGTGTTAAACTAAAATGTTCTGAGGGCGAACTCTCTCTCTCTCTCTCTCTCTCTCTCTCTCTCTCTCTCTCTCTCTCTCTCTCTCTCTCTCTCTCTCTCTCTCTCTCTCTCTCTCTCTCCAGCGTCTCAGGATATTCAATTAATCAGTCAACTTTTTTCACTTCATTGACTTCACCACAAGAAGGGAGCCGTGGTGTGGTCTGAGGGATGAGGGGGAGGGAAGAGAGGGAGAGGTAAGGGGAATAGAAAGGAATACACAGGAATACAAAGGAAGTCCAAGCAGCAACAGACACTGAGGTCCTTACTAGGCTGTTTGGGTAACTATTCTACTCTCTTAGTGGGAGAAAAAGAATAGTACAGAAGGGAAAGAAAGGGAAGGGAAGGAAGGGAAGAAGGGAAGGAAAGGGGAGGAAAGGGAAGGAGAAATGTAGAGAAGGGTAGGGAAGGGGAGGGGAATAGAGAGAAGGGTAGGGATGAGAAGAGAAAAGGAAAAGATGAGGAAACGATGAATACTGGAGGAAAGAGATGAAGAGGGAAAAAAAAAGAGAGGAGAGCAAGGAAGAATGAGGAGAAATGTGTGCAAGTGTCTCCTCCTCCTCCTCCTCCTCCTCCTCCTCCTCCTCCTCCTCCTCCTCCTCGCCCTTCTCCTCTTGTCAGTCACCTCCAGTCATGTTTGTCTCGCTATCCCCCCCCACCTCTCTCTCTCTCTCTCTCTCTCTCTCTCTCTCTCTCTCTCTCTCTCTCTCTCTCTCTCTCTCTCTCTCTCTCTCTCTTGTGTATTTACTCTTCACCACATCCATCTGTATTCTTTTTCCTTCCGCCATATTGTTTTTCCTCTGCCAGTTTTTCCCTCCTCCTCCTCCTACTTCTACCGCCCCCCCCCCTCGTCACAGCTGTCACCGTCCCAATCGTCACTGAGATAAACTAAAAGCTTGGTTATATATAATTTTTTTATATGCATATTCAAGAAGAGGCCCAGATGGGAGGAGGAGGAGGAGGAGGAGGAGGAGGAGGAGGAGGAGGAGGAGGAATCTGGTATTACGTACTTCATTTGTTGTTAATCTTGTTTCTCTCTCTCTCTCTCTCTCTCTCTCTCTCTCTCTCTCTCTCTCTCTCTCTCTCTCTCTCTCTCTCTCTCTCTCTCTCTCTCAAAATAAGCATGCTAATTATTGCCTCTCAATTAAAGCAAGAATGAGCATATGTATTTCCAGCGGCCATGAAAGAGAGAGAGAGAGAGAGAGAGAGAGAGAGAGAGAGAGAGAGAGAGAGAGAGAGAGAGAGAGAGAACTATACTCCCCTCTCTCAAATTAAGAAATTCTATCCACCATCGTCTCTCTCTCTCTCTCTCTCTCTCTCTCTCTCTCTCTCTCTCTCTCTCTCTCTCTCTCTCTCTCTCTCTCTCTCTCTCATACCCATACATCTACTTATCCCTTATCTATCTTACCCTTTCTTTCCTTTTTCTTTCCTTTTTCTTTCCTTTTCTTATCTATCTTACCCTTTCTTTTATTCACCACCATTTCCTTTCGTAACCTCGTATTTATTTATCTGTTTTATCTATTATACATCTCTTTGTGTCCCGCGGTATTTTTGGCGGTGGCTCGTGGGTAAGTTTGTGGCTAATCAGTCTCTGGGTCTAGGGTTCGAATCTCCAGTCCGTGTTGCACCTTGTCGTCTGCTCGCCAGGGACCTGAATCCATTACTGAGGCGGAAAGGTTGTGAAGGTCTTGTTGATTTTTTTATTTGTTTATTTATTTTTTTTTTCTACTTAGTCTTTCATTCATTGACTGACTAATTCATTCTCGGTGTTATTCATTTTATTTTGCTTGTTTTGTTGTTGGTTTTTTTTTCTTTTTTTTTTGTGTGGAGAGTTCTTTTTTCGTTTTCACTTACTAATTCATTTTTCGTTCGTTAATTTGTTGATTTTTTTTTTGTTAATGTCGCTTGTGTTTTCTTTTTTTTGTTTTTCTTTTTCCATTTTCATTTCGTAATTAATCTTTCATTCGTTAATTAATCCATTCATTCCTTTGTGTCGCTTTTTTTTTCTTTTCCTCTTGTTTTCGTTTTCTTTTCCATCTTCCTGTAAACAAAAGCAGCCATCCACTTCACCACCATGCGTCATTCCGCCACATATCACCGCCAGCCGTCACAGACCCACCCACTCCGTCACCAACCAAACCTCAGCATTCCGTCACACTGCATCCCAGCCGTCACACTTCACCGCCACCCGTCACAGACCCACCCACTCCGTCACCAACCAAACCTCAGCATTCCGTCACACTGCATCCCAGCCGTCACACTTCACCGCCACCCGTCACAGACCCACCCATTCTATCACCCACCCGTCACCCCTCACCCATCACCTCCCCCACTACTACCAACACCTTACCACCTTCACCCACTCCGTCACATTCACTCTCACCCATTCCACCTTGCCCTCACTCAAACATATCCCCTTCCACCAGCAACCCACTCCACCACATCCCTCCCTCACCCACCCTCACCCACCCCGTCACATCCTTCGTCAGTTCATCAGCCCGTCATCCCCGTCAGGTTAAAAAGAACAAGCAGGCGAGTTCATCTCAAGCTAGCTATCCCGACCCTCTTAATCAGGGAGGGAGCGCGCGCCCCTGCTCCTCATCTGCCCTTGTGAGGCCCCCGAGGCTCGCCAGGGACTCAAGGGGGTCGCAAAAGGGCTGGAAAGGAACACTCCCCCCTTCCTGCTATCCTCCGGGAGGCGAAAATCTTACTTTCTCCTGCTTCGTCGTGAGCTAAGGGGGAGAGGGAAAGAAGACGATTTTCGAGGCTAAAGGGAAAAAAAATATCTACTTTTTCGTGAACTGAGGGGGAAAAGATTCCTTCTTCTTCCTGAGCTGAAGGGGAAAAAGACTAGCATGAAAGGGGAAAAGAGAGACTAACATGAAAAGGGGGAAAAAGATAAAACTAGCATGAAAGGTGAGGAAAAAGAGAAAGGGAGAAGAAAGGGGAAAAAAAGAAAAGAAGAAGAAACGGGGGAAAAAAAGAGACTGGAGTATGAAAGGATGAAAAAAGGAACATGAAAAGGGGAAAAAGAGCACAAAAAAAGAAGCATTATAAAAACAGTATGAAAGGAGGGAAAAAAGAGAAACTGTAGCATGAAAGGTGACGAAAAAAAACATTATTCTGTAAGGGGGAATTATAGAAGTGAGGAAAATACTCGTGTGTATAGAAGTCTTTTGAACGTGTGTGTGTGTGTGTGTGTGTGTGTGTGTGTGTGTGTGTGTGTGTGTGTGTGTGTGTGTGTGTGTGTTTGGGCATTTTTTTTTCTATTGAGTTGGAAAAAAGCTCTGATCGTCTTTATGTAATTCAAAGATCTTCCGTGAAAGGTGATACTTGCTCGCTCTCTCTCTCTCTCTCTCATTCTCTCACTCTCTCACACTCGTTCACTCGCCGCCTCGTCTCAATGTGATGGCTATTAAATTTATATCTCTTTTGGAAGGCTTGTGTGTGTGTGTGTGTGTGTGTGTGTGTGTGTGTGTGTGTGTGTGTGTGTGTGTGTGTGTGTGTGTGTGTGTGTGTGTGTGGTGTGGAGTTGCAGAAGCTCTCTCTCTCTCTCTCTCTCTCTCTCTCTCTCTCTCTCTCTCTCTCTCTCTCTCTCTCTCTCTCTCTCTCAAAGCCGTAAGCGTCATACCGTACCATCAAATATGAGTAAGATGTCTTCAAAGAGGCAGACAAGAGGGGCGGGGCGACGGGCGCGGCCACCAGGGGACAGAACCGCACACAAAACGCCACTCTTGAATCATTTACCGCCACGCCACACGAAGGAAAAAGCAGCCCAGTTGAACCCATGGACGTATACCACAGGCTCCCAAGCGCGCAGGATTTCTAAACCAAGTGTCAGCCGCTGGTTAAACTAATCTATTACCGCTTATGTGTTGGAGGAGCGCGAGGAAGTAACACCGCCTGACGCTTGTCCCGAGGGATGCCGCTCTCTGGTGCAACATGAGACGCGCCTTCACCTCTCCTTGCTGTGCCTTGCTGTGGCTTGCTGGGCTTGGGTGTGCGTGGATGTGCGTTGAAGCTCTTTCTCTTCGCCTCGCCTCCTCGCCTCGCCTCGCCTCGCATCGCCAGCCTCGCCTCGCTAAGCTGTGTTGTCTTGTCTTGTCTTGTCCCGCCGCCAGGTCGCCAGGTCGCCATTCGCCACAGTCACTCCTATCTTGTTTTCTGTTTTTGTTTTTTTTCGTGTGTGTGTGTGTGTGTGTGTGTGTGTGAGGGAATAATTCTCTCTCTCTCTCTCTCTCTCTCTCTCTCTCTCTCTCTCTCTCTCTCTCTCTCTCTCTCTCTCTCTCTCTCTCTCTCTCTCTCTCTCTCCAGCCTATTCTGTCTCTGTCTTTCATTTTCTCTTTCTCCCTTGCTTTTTTTTTTCAAGTTTTTGGTCTTCTTCCTTCTCTTCTTCCTCCTCCTCCTTCCTGGTTGATTTTACTCTCTCTCTCTCTCTCTCTCTCTCTCTCTCTCTCTCTCTCTCTCTCTCTCTCTCTCTCTCTCTCTCTCTCTCTGTCCGTTCTTCCTGTCTCCGGTCGCTCTCTCCGTTTTTCTTCCTTTCTTTCCTTTCCTATTCTACTTCCTCCTCCTCCTACTCCTCCTCCTCCTCCTCTTTCTCTTCCTCTTTCTCCTCCTCTTTATCCTGCACCTCCAAGACAGACAGACAGACAGACGGACAGATATAAATAGACTGAAGTAGATAAATGCACCACCACTACCACCACCACCTATCCGCCCCCCTCCGCCGCCCCCACAAGGCCAATCTGCGGCAGTGTTGACATCGCTGGCTGCTCGCTGCTTCAGAGGCGCTTCGTTGTCTTGCTCAAAGTTTCATTCGAAGTTTGCGTATCAGGGAAAGAGTTACAGACAGACAGACAGACAGACAGAGAGACAGATAACAAAACAGACAGATGAAAAGATAGACACTACATGTATCGTTTGTTTGTTTGTTTGTTTCTTTAGTTTTTCTTTTCTTTTTTTTTCCTTTTTTAGTGTTTTACTCTGTTATTCGTTTTTTTTTCTTTTTTCTCTTCTTCTTCTGTTTCTCTTTTATTCATCCTATTGTTTTCTTGATTTCTCTTTTGCTTTTCTTGTTCTTGTTCGCATTCTTCTTCTTTTTCTTCTTCTTCTTCTTCCTTATCTTTTATTTTTTTCCTTTTCTTATTCTTTCTTTTTCTTCTATCTCCTCCTCTTTTATTTGCTTTCCTTACTCTTCATCTTGTTATTTTTTCTTTTTCTCCTCTTTTTCTTCTTATCATCATCACCACCATCACCACCATCACCACCACCATCATCACCATCATCATCATCACCACTATTATTTTGTAGTTACGTTGCTGTTATGGGGAATGACTTTACCATCTCACCTCCCCAACCCCACCCCTCTCTCTTTCTCTCTCTCTCTCTCTCTCTCTCTCCCTTTATTAGCGCACTCTTCTGCCACATTCTTACACCGTCTCCATCATTGCAGCGGAAACAAAATAACTCACATCAAAGGGAAAGTTATTTTACCGATAATTAAATAAACGTTTGCATCAATAACAGTTTCTTTCTTTTTCTTCTTTTTTTTTACGAGGGCACAGCCAGACAGACACACACACACACACACACACACACACACACACACACACACACACACACACACACACACACACACACACACACACACATACATAGAGAGAGAGAGAGAGAGAGAGAGAGAGAGAGAGAGAGAGAGAGAGAGAGAGAGAGAGAGAGAGAGAGAGAGAGACCAGACAAACTGATAAACAAACTAATTAACTAACTAAACCAAATTAACCTAACCTAACCTAAGATAAAAAAAATCAAGAAAAAAAGAAAAAATCAAGAAACATAAGGAACCATAAAAACCAGAGAGAGAGAGAGAGAGAGAGAGAGAGAGAGAGAGAGAGAGAGAGAGAGAGAGAGAGAGAGAGAGAGAGAGAGAGAGCTAGCCAGCCAGTCGCCTCTTCACGCACTCTCCCACACCGACAGATATCACAGACGAACTCAGTGAGGGCAGAAGTGCAGGGAGAGGCGCGGGCTGTCACTCCCAGGTCAGTGAGAGAGAGAGAGGGAGAGAGGGAGAGAGGGAGAGTAAAGAAGGAGGAGGAGTAGGAGGGAGAGTGGGAATCCTTGACACGCGGAGAAAAACTTTGTGAGAGGTGAGTGGTGTCCCTCTCACCGTGGACATGAGGGGGAGAGTGAGAGAGAGAGAGAGAGAGAGAGAGAGAGAGAGAGAGAGAGAGAGAGAGAGAGAGAGAGAGAGAGAGAGAGAGAGTGAGTGGGTGAGAGGGAGAGGGGAAAATGCGACAATGGTGGATGAAGATGGAAGAGGGAAGGAGAAGGTGGGGAATGAAGGAAAGGGAAGGAAGGAAAACAAAGGAGAGAGAGAGACAGAGAGAGAGAGAGAGAGAGAGAGAGAGAGAGAGAGAGAGAGAGAGAGAGAGAGAGAGAGAGAGAGAGAGAGAGAGAAGGAAGGAAAGAGGGAAAAATAAGTTAAAGGAAAACAGACCGAAAAAAGGAAAAACAAAAGAGGAGAGAGAGAAAAAAAGAGACAAGGAAGAAGTAAGGAGAATTAGAGAGCAGGAAACTGAGACTAATAGGAGGAGGAGGAGGAGGAGGAGGAGGAGGAGGAGGAGGAGGAGGAGGAGGAGGAGGAGGAGGCGGTAGAATCACAGGAAGAAAAATACAGAAAACGAAACAGATTAAAAAAGAGGAAGAAGGCGAAGAAGAAGAAGAAGAAGAAGAAGAAGAAGAAGAAGAAGAAGAAGAAGAGGAGGAGGAGGAGGAGGAGGAGGTAGAGACAGAGAAAAGAAAGGAAAGGATACATTACTACTACAACTACCACCACCACCACCACCACTACTACCACCACCACCACCACCACCACCACCAGCACAAGAGGAGGAGGGCGAGGAGGAGGAGGAGGATAACCTACAAATGTGCTTCCCTTCTCCAAGTTTTCCTTTCCCTTACTCTTCCTCCGTGAACTCTCTCCCCAAAACTCTCCCTGGACCGTCACCTGGCCATTGGCGGGCTCTGAAAACTTACTAATTGTCTTATTTGGTCGTTACGTTTATAAGACTTTTTTTTAATATTGCCTAAACCCGCTAGGACAGAGAGAGAGAGAGAGAGAGAGAGAGAGAGAGAGAGAGAGAGAGAGAGAGAGAGAGAGAGAGAGACGTTTTGTTGGTGGGAAAGGTAAGGGGAGGTCAGTGTGGGTGATGGGGAATGGGTGAGGGAAGGAGGAACGAGAGGTTAAGGGAGTGAGGGGAGGAGGGGATGGGTAAGAGTGTGAGGGAAGGGGGAATGGGAGGTCACAGTGCAGGAGGGAAGGAGGGAAATGTCCAGAAAATGGGGAAAGTTATGAAGGTGATGGGAAATGGGAAGAGGCGAGGAAGGAGAAGAGGAAAGAAGTGTAGTCAAGGGAGAAAATAATTTACCTATCTCATTTTTAAATCCCTTGAAAGTAACTCAGTGATGGGAAAGGGGAGCTGGGAGGGTGATAGTAAGCTGGCTAAATGGTATGGGCGTGTTTGTGTGGTCTAATGATCCTGGGTTCGACTTCTGAGGCAACAAGAAGGTGAATAAATGGTGAGGGTGTGTTCTTGAGTCTCCTGCCCCTGGGTTCGAGTTCTGAAGCAGTGGGTGAGTTGGTGGCGGTGTTGTCATTGGTTCTTGTGTGCCCAGGGTTCGATTCTCGCGGTAAGGCAAGGTGGCTACGTGGTCAGTATGTGTTCTTCTGGTTTCCTGTTCTTAGGTTCGAATCTCGTGGTCTTGTGAGATATGGTGAGGTATAATTCTCTCTCTCTCTCTCTCTCTCTCTCTCTCTCTCTCTCTCTCTCTCTCTCTCTGTGTGTGTGTGTGTGTGTGTGTGTGTGTGTGTGATTTATTCATGTCACTAATGATCCGTCTAATAATAATAATGATAATAATAATAATAATGATAATAATAGTAATAATAATAATAGTAATTAGTATTGTGCGTAAGACCAACAGCGAGACATAAACCGCGGAATAATGTGCGCTCTTGTTACGTGTGTGTGTGTGTGTGTGTGTGTGTGTGTGTGTGTGTGTGTGTGTGTGTGTCCTCTCTCTTTCACACACACACACACAGTCTCTCATTTCACATACATAATAACGTCTTTGATTTATCTATTTATTTATTTACTGCACCCCCAGTAAAAATATTATTACTATTGATATCTGAAAGGAGGCGACGTGACGGAACGGAAGGGGAGAGGCGGGTGGGGGAGGGAAGGAAGGTGAAATGGGAAGGGAAGGGAAGAGAGGAGGAAGGGGAAAGGCGAAGGGAAGGGAAGGGAAGGGAAGGGAAGGGGGAAAAGAGAAAAGGAAGGGATTACAAGAAGCTGGAACGGGAAAGAAAGAGAAAAGAAGGAACTGCAAGAGACTGAAAGAGGAAGAAAAATGGAGAGATGAAAGTGAAAAAGGAAATAGAATAGAAAAGAAAGGTTAAAGGAAAAGAAAACAAACTAGAAAAAAAAAATTAAAAGAAAGATGAATAGAAGAGACGAAACGGAAGAAGAAAACAAAACAGAAGCTAGACTAGATAAAAAAAAATAGAAATAAGAAAAAAACGAGGAATTAAGAAAAATTACGAAAAGGAAAGCGATGAAAAGATTCTAAGGATGAAGAGAAGAAGAAAAGACAAAAAAAAAAGTTCTAGTAATATTTTTGGCACATTTTTAAACCACCCCCCACCATAACATCATGAGTAATCTGAGGGCGCGGTGATAATAACTGGCGAAGGCTGTGTGTGCGTGTGTGGCGTTGTTTTCACCGAGTTTACTATCAGCACAGGCACCGCGGACCGCAACGCTTCCCTCCCTCAAGTTTCCTCTTCCGCTGCGCAAACTAGTTCTCCAGAAGATGGAATGGTGTACCTGTGTTATTGTTGTGGTTGTTGTTGTGATTATTGTTGTTGTTGTTGTGATTATTGTTGTTGTTGTTGTTGTTGTTGTTGTTGTTAGTAGTAGTAGTAGTAGTAATAGTAGTAGTAGTAGTAGTAGTGTCACTTTTGCTATTTCTGCTGCTACTACTACTACTGCTATTATTATTATTATTACTATTAGTAGTAGTAGTAGTAGTAGTAGTAGTAGCAGCAACAGGAATAATAGTAGCATTATCATCAACATTATTATTAATATTATTATTATTATTATTATTATTATTATTATTATTATTATTATTATTATTATTATTACTACTACTACCATCATCATCATCATCATCATCACAATCTTCACTGCATCACCACACGTTTATCTTCAGTCACTCCACACGACACAGAGAGAGAGAGAGAGAGAGAGAGAGAGAGAGAGAGAGAGAGAGAGAGAGAGAGAGAGAGAGAGAGAGAGCACCGCTTCATTAACCTTTTCAACAGACCCGTATCGTTCAGTCAACTAATAACAACACACGTTTAATTTAACCATTACAATCTTACTGCGCCACAAGTTTGCTAAGAGGAGGAGGAGGAGGAGGAGGAGGAGGAAGAGGAGGAGGAGGAGGGGCGATATGAGGAAGATAGGAGGCGACATGAATGGAGGAAGGGAAGTGTAAGGAACTAAAGGATGAAAGGGGAGGGAGGAGGACAAGAGGAGAGAGGGAAGAGGAAGAGGAGAAAGGAAGGAAAAGAGGAAGAAGACCAGAAGGAAGGGAGGATATGAATGGAGGAAGAAGAAAAGCAGGTGAGAGAAGGAAGGGAGGGAGGAAGAGAGATTGAAGAGGAATAGAAGGAAGGAATGGAGGAAGAGGAGAAGGTGGAAAATGGAAAAGGAGGAAGAAGAAAAAGATGGAAGAGGAAGAGAAGGAAGGACATGAATAGAGGAAGAGAAAAATTAGTTTAGAGGAATGAATGGAGAGAGAGAGAGAGAGAGAGAGAGAGAGAGAGAGAGAGAGAGAGAGAGAGAGAGAGAGAGAGAGAGAGAGAGAGAGAGAGAGAGAGAGGAGTAGAAAAAGTAAAGGAAGAGGGAGAGAAAAAAATATAGGAAGAGAAAAAATAAAGAGGAAAGGAAGAGAAAGAAGGAAAAGGAGAAGAAAATGATGAAAGGAAGACAGGAAAGTGAACGGGAAGGAAAGAGAAAGAAGAAGAAGAAGAAGAATAGGAAGAAGAAGAAGAAGGAGTGTAAGAATCGGTGAGAAGGAGAAAGAAGAAGAAAGGAAAATATGAGAAAGAGGAAAAGAGGAAGAGAAGAGGAAAGGAGAAGGAAAAGGAGAGAGTGAGAGAAACAAATAGTACACCTCCTTGAACACACACACACACACACACACACACACACACACACACACACACACACGCACGCACGCACGCACGCACGCACGCACTCGATAGCCTCACGCAGCGAATTGGTAACCGTGTTCTCAAAAGTTGCCCAGAATTATAGCACAACTCACACCAATGTTCTGCTACTGCTAAACTCTCTCTCTCTCTCTCTCTCTCTCTCTCTCTCTCTCTCTCTCTCTCTCTCTCTCTCTCTCTCTCCTAACACCTAACCCTTCCATTTTCCATTACCTTCCTACCTCTTTCCTTTTCCTTCACCTTTCCTTCACTCAACCTACCTCCCTCTACCTCCTCTCCCTCTGCGCCCTCTCCCTCTCCCACTCTCTCATTCGTGGCAGTGGAAACGTGTGTTATTTTCAGCGCGAAGAACTTCAGTCGGACTTGATAAAATTTAGCTGCGCGGGACTTTTATCACGGGACAAACTAGGGGGTCAAGATAAGGCGAGGGAGGAGGAACGCCGGTGTTGAGAGGGGATAGACTGACCAGGCGGCGGTGACGGTGACGGGGGCAGGACTCAAGACAAAGACTAGAGGAGCTGGAGGAGAGAGAGAGAGAGAGAGAGAGAGAGAGAGAGAGAGAGAGGGAGAGAATAACCCACACACACACACACACACACACAGACACACACACACACACACACAAGTACAGTAGGGTGAACAGAAGTTAACGCATAAATACTGTATCGATAACTTAACATTTTAGCGAATTCCCCTTGAAGTTTAGCATTTGTAGCGGAAGGAGACAGAGAGAGAGAGAGAGAGAGAGAGAGAGAGAGAGAGAGAGAGAGAGAGAGAGAGAGAGAGAGAGAGAGAGAGAGAGTCATAAGGGGTATGGAAAGAAAGAAAACTAATTTAAGAGAGGGGAAAAAACAGGAAAAAGAGAGAAAACAGTAGAGAGAGAGAGAGAGAGAGAGAGAGAGAGAGAGAGAGAGAGAGAGAGAGAGAGAGAGAGAGAGAGAGAGAGAGAGAGAGAGAGACAGCATTCATCAGCGCTAAATACCATGACGAAAAAAGAGAGAAAGAAGATGATGAGGAAGAAGAGGAAGAAGAGGAGGAAGAGAATGAAAAAACATGACCTCTCTCTCTCTCTCTCTCTCTCAAGGATATTTACACGGCGTAAGACCACGACAGAGAGAGAGAGAGAGAGAGAGAGAGAGAGAGAGAGAGAGAGAGAGAGAGAGAGAGAGAGAGTAATGTTTCAATAAGTGAGCATTAGTATAAGATGGCATTAAGTAGAATAATTAGGAAGTGACTGATGGAAAATAGAGATAGACACATTTGCATAACTGATCTAAAGACGCGATGAGCCGAGATGAGGCTGGGCGTAAGATAGAAGAGACTCAGATGACACCTACAGGAGAGATAATGAGAAATGATGAGAGGGAGCACGAAGGAACACAAAGGAAGAACGTAAAACCTTGCCTAACTTAAGCCAAACCTATCCTTTTATTTCTCCTTTGTTATTTTTCTTCCCGTTTTTTCTTGTTTGTTCTTTGTTTTCTTTTTTTTTTTTTTCTCTGATCTAAAAAAAGTATTCTGTGTTTGTTTGTTTTGTTTGTTTGTTTGTTTGTGTTTTGATTGTTTCTTCGTTTTGTCAGTCTTTTTTTATTCGCTTCCTTCTTTGTGATTTGATTTTTTTATTTTCGTATTCTTTCATAATCTCAATGTATATTTCGTGTTTGCTTGTTTGTTTGTTTGTTTGTGTTCAGGTTT
>NC_087183.1:18387367-18389867 GCF_035594125.1 Scylla paramamosain
ATAAGTTCTTCCACAACCATCTTTCTCCTCCTCCTCCTCCTCCTCCTCCTCCTCCTCCTCCTCCTCTTCTTCCTCCTCTTTCCTGCAAGCACCAGCCTCCGTAAGCGCTCATTTTATTTTATCCTCCTACACATTGAGAGAGAGAGAGAGAGAGAGAGAGAGAGAGAGAGAGAGAGAGAGAGAGAGAGAGAGAGAGAGAGAGAGAGAGAGAGAGAGAGAGAAAGAGAGAGAGTCACCTTATAGTCAATTACAATTTGTCAATTAACCTTGATTTGTAAATAGGAGGAAGAGGAGGAGGAGGAGGAGGAGGAGGAGGAGGAGGAATACAAAGGAATACAAAGAAAAGTCAAACAGCAACAGACCTTTTGTTCCTTGCAAGGCTGTTTGGTAACTACTTATAACTAGCTACAGGGCAGAGAGACAGGGCAGCATAGCAGAAGGCTCCTCCCCACCCACCACTCCCTCCACCCCGCGCTGCTAAGGAGGAGGAGGAGGAGGAGGAGGAGGAGGAGGAGGAGGAGGAGAAGAAGAAGAAAAAAAAAAAAAAGAAAGAAAAGAAGAACAAGAGAAGGAGGAAGAACAGGAGTAGGAGCAGGAGGAGGAGAAGGAGGAGGAGGAAGAAGAAGAGGAAGAAGAGGAAGAGGAGTATAATACCAAAAACAATAAATAATAAAAATGGAGAAATGAAAAAGGAAGATGCAGAAAACAAGAGAACAATAACAAGAAAGAAAAGAAAAAAGGTAAGAGATAAAGAGAGGAAACAAGCAAACACAAAGGAAGGAAAAGAAAAATCAAAGGAACAGACGGAGGAAAGGAAGAAGAAAAAATATGAACAATAACAGAGACAGAAGAAGATACGAAGAGGAAAAAGAAGAAGGAAGGAAGGAAGGAAGGAAGGAGGGAAAGAAGGAAAACAGGTGAAGGAAAATGAAGGAAGAGATACGTCGGCGCCTCTCGACGTGATCGCGAGCAAAACAATGTGCGTAAAATTACTTCTGTTCCTGAAAATGGCCAAACTACAAGACATGAGAAATTGATACTTGTTATGAATACATATTAACTAACCTCCTATTTACTGATGGGGTAGCCTTTCCGTTTTCGTACCTCCATCAAGCGACTGGGGAGAGAGTCTGCCAGCTTCTCCACAGTTTCTTGTGACACACTGCTCCACGCCCGACGAAGTGCACATTCTAATTTGGGCAATGTTGATGTGTCCTCGTTTCTCAGCTTGCACTTCACGATGCCCCACAGATTTTCGATGGGTGACATGTCCGGGCTGTTAGCTGGCCAGTCTGGAATGCATTCCACTTGGCTTGAAACAAGCCATTCTTTGACGATGTGCGCGGTGTGGCACGGAGCGCCGTCCTGCTGCAGCACCTCACCACCAGTCGCTGCGAAACAGTCAGCCAGACGACTGTCTAACAAGCTGAGATACACATCTTTGGTGACTGACTGACCCTTAGGGAAGATGTGTAAGTCAGCCACGCCCCCGTAAGAGAACGCACCCCACGCCATGAGGGAGGGAGGGTGCTTCACAGACTTGGCGGTGAACTTGGGATCGTGCGGGTCAGAGCCTTTCCGGCGCCACACCTTCTTCCCTTTCGTGTCACTGACCCTGAACGTGGCTTCATCAGTCCACAAGACACGCCTCCACTCATCTAAAGTCCATGAACTGTATTTCTGAACGAAAGCCAGCCTCTTTTTCCGATGCACCTCGGAAACAAAAGGCTTGTTACGAGCGCGCATTTTTCGATAGTTTAGCTTGGTTTGGATATTCTTCTGGATGGTACGCACACTAACATCCTGGAGGAGCATGGGATTCTGTTCCTTAAGCTGTCTTGCTGTGAGGTGAGGGTTTTGGTCTAGCTGACGCTTGATGTGGGCCAGAGTCCTGCCACTAATCTTTGGGCGCCACCCACCACCATGTAAGTGGTGAGGAATCTCACGCTCTCCCGAGGACTTAAATTTAACAATGAGGCGGCGCACTGTCACTGGCTTCACACCGGTCTGATGACTTATTTCCTTGGTGCTGAGGCCTAATTTATAGCACTCGATCACTCGCACAATATTATCCTCACTTGTGTAAGCTTTTGACATGACGGGAAATATTACGAGCCTGTTTAATAATCCTTGCAGTAGGTCGCGGAGGCAGTACGGGTGGTGGCACGTGCGAGAAGAAACACGACCACTCAAGACAAACGTAATCAACACTGACAGCTGTTGTCATTTAAATTAACGGCCAAGAATTCGAAATGTTGCCATATAGTCATTTTTCCCCGGGCGGTCTCCCGCGCTGGGTAATATGCAAAAATAATAGTCACGCAAGATTGTCCCGCGCTGCTCACCGCGATCACGTCGAGAGGCGCCGACTGTACAAATGTAATGATGTAAAATTTCCTTAAAGAAGAAGAAGAAGGAAGGAAGGAAGAGAAGAGAAGAGAAGAGAAGAAAAGAAAAGAGAGAGAGAGAGAGAGAGAGAGAGAGAGAGAGAGAGAGAGAG
>NC_087183.1:18399867-18469867 GCF_035594125.1 Scylla paramamosain
ATTAAATTACGAAAAAAAGATATGCACAGTTTACCACGTGTGTGTGTGTGTGTGTGTGTGTGTGTGTGTGTGTGTGTGTGTAAGTCTTCCATTGTAGCGGTAAACGTTTTTCCCTCCTCCTCCTCCTACTCTTCTTCTTTTTCCTTCCTCCTCCTCCTCCTCCTCCTCCTCCTCCTCCAGAACACAAACTTCTCATTTCCTCTCTCTCTTCTTTACTCTCTGCACCTCATTGTTATCTCTTCCGCAGCATCATATTTTTGTACCTCCTCCTCCTCCTCCTCTTCCTCTTCTTCTTCTTCTTCCTCCTCCTCCTCTTCTTATTCCTCCTCCTCCTCCTCCTCCTCCTCCTCCTCCTTTCCCTCCCACTAAAGTTGACTGAGTACGTGTACTATAATACTACTATGTGTGTGTGTGTGTGTGTGTGTGTGTGTGTGTGTGTGTGTGTGTGTGTGTGTGTGTGTGTGTGTGTGTGTGTGTGTGGATTCTGTCATGTTGGAAAATCGGATTAACAGAAGCGAAACACACACACACACACCGCTTTCACCTGGTCAGTTCAATTCAGACACGTGAGCTGATTACAGGTAGAGACAGGTAAGGGAAAGACACCCAGTACATGTGGCTAGAATATACAGGTAAGATGCAAGTCATTAGCTATGCACTTGCCTTTCATCTAAGTAGTGGTGGTGGTGGTGGTGGTGGTGTTGGTGAAGGTGGTGGTGGTGGCGGTGGTGGTTTTAATCCTCGACTGTGGAAGAAAAATAAAACATAAGTTATTCTTTAGAAAAAAAAATAGATAAATAGTAGTAGTAGTAGTAGTAGTAGTAGTAATAGTAGTAAAAGCAGCAATAACAACAACAACAACAACAACAACTACTACTACTACTACTACTACTACTACTACTACTACTACTACTACTACTACTACTACTACTACTACTACTACAACTATATTACTACTACAAGACAACACTGCTAACGTGATTCACTTAGTCTACTCGTAAATCTAATAGACGTAATCCTACAATTCTGTGCAGTATTTCCCTTGCACCATGGAGCCTCTATTTATCTCTATATGTACTCTAATGAGGGCCAGACGAGGCATCTCACACCCATACAATCATTCACACAGGTTAGGTTAGGTTAGGTTAGGTTAGGTTCATCACTGTGGGCTCTTCTGAAGGGTTATTTAGTGTTCCTTTGTTCTTGTTGTTGTTGTTTTTTTTTTCTTCTAAACATTCATTATTGTTAGCCTATATTCATTTTTTGCTGTTTTTAAATACTTTATTTGTTCCTATCTTCCAAGTATTCACCATTGTTAACTTAAGTCTTGTGTTTTCATGTTCCTGTTATTCTTCTTAAATTCTCCATTTAAGCATTCATTATTGTTAGCCTAATATTGTTTTACTTATAATCCTTATCATCATAATCATGCGTTTATATTCTACGAAAGGGGAAAAAAAGAAAAAAAAGAATAAAGAAACGTATTATGATCATTCTCACAAAATAAAGAATAATAATGAGGTAAAAAAAAATCTATATACAACAAAGAAACAACTTCATGCAGTCATTCACTCTATCAGAACAAAATTGCAGAAAACACTGAATAGTAACACCGTTGAGATAAGAGGCGGATACAAACCAAAACAACAATGATTTTAATTTCCCTTCACCTCTACTTTACCTGTCGCTTCTAATACACCCTGACATATCACTGCAAACCCTTTCCCCTGCCAAATGTGTTAATAAGATCATTTTATACCTGAGATTAGATACAATATACTTTTCCCAATACTAACATACCAGTGCTCCCGCTATGACTAGCCTAACATTACAGTAATCAACTAAATCATGTAATAATTAAGACGATCAAGGTTTTAACTGCTAATAAAATGATTACGGAATACTCACAAGCTTATTTCTTTATCATCTCCTCCAAGCCACTGTAAACTATCCTTTTTAATTATTTTCTTCCCACTGGCGATTGGCTGGCGGCTACACAAGTTTGCCTTCTCACTTCCTTACCCCCAGAAACTGCGCGTCGCAAAGTAGAACCTAAATAAAAGCCCGATTTTCTTTCTGCGGAGATTAATAATTGTGTTTTTATTTACAGATGACTCACTTTTTACTCTCTCTCTCTCTCTCTCTCTCTCTCTCTCTCTCTCTCTCTCTCTCTCTCTCTCTCTCTCTCTCTCTCTCTCTTCCTTCGCCTCTATTTCACAAAATTTCAGAATGTGGTATTATAACAAATATTTCGAGATAATCTTCATAATATAAAAATCTGTAGCCTATTCCATGATTTATATTCTCTCTTCATAACATTTTCCTCTTTTCCTTATGTTCTATACAACTTTCCACTGTTCTTCATAATATTTTGCGTACTTTTTTTTTCCCCCTTCCTTCCTCTCATTTATTCTCTTTCCTCCTCCAGTTCTTCATACCATTCCCCAAAACTTTTCCCTCTTTCCTGCATTCGCCTGTACCCTGTTTTTTTTTTTTTTTCCCCTCCCTACATGATATATTATAAAACTTTTTCTTTCCTTATCCTCGTGACCTCTGGTGTTCTCTCCTGGTCTCCTCTCGGTGTCCTCTTCCTGGTGTCTTCTCCCTGGTGTCCTCCTGTCCTCGAATTGGTTATAAGAGTGGTAGATGAGTGGAAAAGACTGAGAATGTTAGTGTTGAGTCATTAGGGAGCAGGGACTGCCACGTGTAGGCTTCATGGCTTCTTGCACCAACTTTTATTTTCTTATATTCTGATAATAATACTAGATAATAACAATAGCAACAGCAATAACAATAATACCAACAACATCGTGGCATATATTGGCATCGTGTACAGACCTGCCACGTGTAGGCCTGACGGCTTCCTGCACCAACCCTTATGTTCTTATGTTCCGCCCCACCAAGACCTGCCTGACGGTGCCCCAGTCATCTCGGGAGTAAGAAGCCAGTACCTGCCCGGGGATTGGGTGGACCTTACCTGCACCTCGGGAAAGTCCAAGCCAGCAGCGATCCTCAACTTTACCGTCAACACAAAGCCTGTGAGTCCGGGGAGAGGAACAGAGAGAGAGGAGGGGGGGGGAGGAAATGGGTGAAGATAAACAGAGGGATGGGAAGAAAGATGACAGGACAGAGATAAAGACAGAGGCACAGATGGACAGAGATATAGATACAGGAAGAAGGAGAGGGAGAGAGGGAGAGATGAAGATAGACAGAGGGATGAGAAAAAAGATGAAGGAACGGAGATAAAGAAAGAGGGGACGGTATAAACAGAGGAACAAAGATATAAAAAAGCACAGGGAGAGAGGAACAAAGATAAACAGAGGAAAAGAAACAGATAGACAAAGAAGTAGAGGGACAGGGAGTGAGACAGATATTCAGATAGACAGACAATCATTTTCTCATCAAACATTCATTTCTTTTCTTTCAAACATCTTTTTTTTTTCTCTTGCACATCCATTTTCCCTTCAAACTTCTATATTTTCCTTTCAAACATTCATTTTTTTCAGCCTACAAACATTAACATTTCCTCTCACACACCCATTTTCCCGTCCAAACATCCATTTTCCCTTGAAACATTAATTTATCCCCTCAAACATCCATTTCTTCCGCCAGACACTAACCTTTCCTAAAAACATTAGAATTTCCTCTTACACACCCGTCATTTCCCCAAGCATTCATTTTCCCATCAAGCATTACTTCTTTTTTCAATCCCAAACATTACCTTCCTAACAAACCTTAGGAAAACACTTGATTCCTCCCTCTTTTCATCTTTTTTTCCTCTTTCCAGTACTCATTCTCCTCTTCCTCCTCTTCCAGGCTCCTCTTGGGTGGCTGGAAACACAGATAGACAAAGAGGATGATGACAAACTCTTCACGTCTAAGCTTCGTCTTCGCTTCTCCCTCCTCCCGCGCCTACTGCAGGAGGAAGCGGGAAGCCTGAGGGTCCGCTGCGAAGCCGAAATTCCTGGGGTTTATATGCAATCTGCACAGAACATTCTGACCACGAGGCCGCCCTACCAAGCCTCTGTCCTGGGCTCCTCCGCTCCTAACGGTGAAAATGTTGTGGTAATAGTAGTAGCATTAGCAGTAGTAGTAGTAGTAGTAGTAGTAGTAGTAGTAGTTAGTGTTAAGGGACAGTACTAGATAATGTTCTTTTCTTCTTCTTCTTCTTCTTCTCCTCCTTTCTGTCTTCAGTTTCCGCTACTACTACTACTACTACTACTACTACTACTAATAATAATAATAATAATAATAATAATAATAATAATAATAATAATAATAATAATACGAGAAAATATGTATTAAATAGATTATAACCACCTCTCTCTCTCTCTCTCTCTCTCTCTCTCTCTCTCTCTCTCTCTCTCTCTCTAAAGACACCCCCTCTACCCAACAGGCCCCTGCTCCTGTCGCTGCTCCCTGCTCCTTCTGCTGCTACTACTACTGTTACTTCTCCTGCCGTGGCCATCAACACCACCACCTCCACCACCACTCGTCTGAGACCCTCCCAGCGGCTTCCGTCACACGTCACCTCGCCTCCTTCCCCCTCGTCAGCGTCTCCGTCACGAGGACCCGCTGACGTCGCGCCCTTCCTGTACACTGTAGTAGGGGCTGGGATCTTCCTTCGTCTGCCACCTCGTCAGGGACACAAACATCTTGGAACACCTAGGAAAAATAATATCTGGTGTTTTTTTTTTTTCTTTTTCTTTTTTTTTTTTTTACATGTAGAATTACTGTATTTGATCTCTCTCTCTCTCTCTCTCTCTCTCTCTCTCTCTCTCTCTCTCTCTCTCTCTCTCTCTCTCTCTCTCTCTGCTACGGAAACTGCATTTTTTTTCTTACAATCCTCATTCATCTCGTTTATTATATCTATTTACATTAATTTATATCTATTTATCAATTATTAAACATGGTATACATAAAAAAGACGAGCAGCCAGTCAGCCAATCAGCGCCCAGATGCCACGATCGTCTGAGCCAATCATGTGTCTACCTGTTCCCCGGGGGTCTGCTTAGCCAATAGCGGAGCAGATCACATCACCCTTATAAGCCACCAATCAGATTCCTCGCCTCGCCAATTGTCATCCTGTAAAGAAAATGAAGAGAAATGAGAATAGATGAAAATCGAAACAGAAGAGAAAAAAAAATTAAAATAAATACAAAAAAAAAAAAAACTCGTCATTTTTATTCGTTTCAAAAATTTGCTCGTTAAGTTTTTTTTTTTTTTTTTTGAGAATAAAAAGTTACAATTATGATTTTTTTTCATGATTTACTTGATTTTTCTTCTAGTTTTTAATAATTTATTCATTCATTTATCACTTTTTTTTCTTTCTTTCGTGCACCCATCAAGTAATCTCCATTTTATTCATTTATTACTGTTGTTACTAAATACTGAATGAAAATTATTTATACGTAATGTTCTCTCATCATTCACTTAGCATTCTCTCTCTCTCTCTCTCTCTCTCTCTCTCTCTCTCTCTCTCTCTCTCTCTCTCTCTCTCTCTCTCTCTCTCTCTCTCTCTCTCAATTTACTCTTTTCGCTTTACACCCAAATCACATACTCTATAGTCCTCCCGTAACCTCATTCTCCCTCCCTCTCCCTCTCCCTCTCCCTCTCCCACTCTCCCTTTCCCTCTCCCTCTCCCTCTCTCTCGCTCTCTCTCCCTCTCCCAGTCAACAAGGTAACACAGGCTGAGGCTTTCAAGATTTCCCTAGAGTAAGAGAAGGTGCTATTAGGCTCTCTCTCTCTCTCTCTCTCTCTCTCTCTCTCTCTCTCTCTCTCTCTCTCTGCCGCCGCTGCTCCCGTCATGATGAAATTTAATAATATAACTATTTAATTTTAATCTACGTGAAAATACGGACAGTTCTGGTTTGTATATTTTTTCTACCTTATCATCATTATTATTATTATTATTATTATTATTATTATTATTATTATTATTATTATTATTATTATTATTATTATCGTGGTCCCAAAAAACTCCCCTTGCTCAGAATTATTAACTCTTTACCTAGTGTGTGTGTGTGTCTGTGTGTGTGTGTGTGTGTGTGTGTGTGTGTGTGTGTGTGTGTGTGTGTGTGTGTGCGCGCGCCTCAAGCATGCATAATTCACCAGCTGCCATTGATGCGCTAACTAGAAGAAAAAAAAAAAGAGGAGGAGAAGGAAGAAGAGAACATGAGTGTCTGTCTGTCTGTCTGTCAGTCTGTCTGTCTGTCTGTCAGTCTGTCTGTCTGTCCGTCTGTCAGTCTGTAGGTTGTATAGGTCTTGAATTTTCTACATAACCATAATACTGTACATATCCGTGTATGTGTGTGTATGTACATATACCTGTGCGCTCACCTGTGTATAAATATAGAGGGTTCACCTGTGTTTCTATTCTAATCCTTTTGGTCATCGCGAAATAAGGGATTCAGGAGTCTATGTTTCAGAAATAAGGGATTCAGGAGTCTATGTTTCAGAAATAAGGGATTCAAGAGTCTATGTTTGAGAAATAAGGGTTTCAGGAGTCTATGTTTCAGAAATAAGGGATTCAGGAGTCTATGTTTCAGAAATAAGGGATTCAAGAGTCTATGTTTAAGAAATAAGGGATTCAGGAGTCTATGTTTCAGAAATAAGGGATTCAGGAGTCTATGTTTCAAAAATAAGGGATTCAGGAGTCTATGTTTCAGAAATAAGGGATTCAAGAGTCTATGTTTCAGAAATAAAGGATTCAAGTCTCTCTCTCTCTCTCTCTCTCTCTCTCTCTCTCTCTCTCTCTCTCTCTCTCTCTCTCTCTCTCAGTAATCTATTCCTTCGCAACTTTATCAGCTCTTATTTAGTTGTTCAGTAAAAAGCCATTCATTATTTCAGCTTTGTGCTAGAATCATAAAATCACTCTTGGAAGCCTCAAATAACTTCCATTAGGCTTCATCAAACTAGCAGTGGAATCATGAAAACACCTATATCATATCAATTCCACAATAACACCCACAGGAGCGCATCAATCTGTTACCGAAACCATGAAAGCACCCTTGAAAACTTGCAATATCTTCCACCAAGCCCTGTTTCAATAAAGCATTTGACGCCAAGACACATTTTTCGGCTCCTTATCCACACCCATTCATCTTGCACAGAACCTAAAAACGTTTTCATAATTAGCTTAGCGTCTAAACTACTTTGCCGCCTCCTCTTTCTCCTCCTCTTACTCTTTATTCCTTTTGTGTGTGTACTAAGGCGAGCGTGTGTGTTGTAAATAGTGAGGGAGGGAAGGAGGGAGGGAAGGAGGGAGAGAAGACTGGCTAATGAGACTGGAGGGAGGAGGACGAGGAGGAGGAGGAGCAAGAGGGGGAGGTAAGGTAATAGCGGTCACGAAGGAAGTTACTGCGTATTTAGTAACGAAAGGACAACTCCTCCTCTTCCTCCTCCTCTTCCCCTTCCTCCTCCTCCTCTTTCGCGTTAATGGCCTTAAGTTTGTTATGGTTATTTTTTTTTTATCAATCATCAACATCGACATTGATTGATATATAAATGGCATGGATTTCTTTCTAACACACACACAGAGAGAGAGAGAGAGAGAGAGAGAGAGAGAGAGAGAGAGAGAGAGAGAGAGGAAAACGAATAAATGAATAAAAAGTTTTCTCATTCTTATAAATCTACTTTCCTGCCATTCCTTTTAATCTAATATCATTTTACATTTTCTTGTCTTCAATCGTCTCATTCTTCCAAACTTATTCTTTTAATGTTTTTTTTTTTTATCCATCCATTCTTTTTATGTTCCTTTTTTTTTCTCAAGTCGTATCATTTTCTCTAGCCTAGTATAACATTATTGCGTTCCTCTCATTCTTTCCAAGAGAGAGAGAGAGAGAGAGAATACTGGCCTAGATTTTTGCATAAGACCCACGTAAGTTCAATATTCGACCTTGCTCCACATTCTTCTCCCTTGAGGAGAGGGGACGCTTTAAAAAAATATATTTTTCAACCCAGAGGTCAAAATTGAGTTATTAACATCATAGTTACTCTTAACATGTCTGAAGTTTTCTGTGAAAACCGCAAGTTGTATTTTTAAATCGCCTTTGTTTACCATTATTAAAGGGCTTTAAATGCCCCACGCGCCACGTTCTTGCCAGGTGCTCGGTCACCTAGCTTAGAAACTCATAATTTTGGAGCAGTTTTTTTTTTTTTTTTACTTCTCTTTTGTGTTTTCTTTTTTTTTTTTTTTTTTTTTTTTCTTCTTAATACATGTGGAGCTTCAGTTGGCAACATCATTGATGGTCCACGAGGGACTCCGAGGGAGGCCGGCCACTGCGGTCAGTCCAGTGAGACATCAGATTGTCTGCACTCCGCTATCCAAGGCTACTCCAGTTTCTTTTGTATTTGGAAGGATGCCTCGTTATAATAAAGCAAAGCGTGCACGGACAAATGCGGCAAAGAAGATGAGGAAAAAGAAAAATAAGCAAGAGGAGTTGCGTTGTGGTAACAAGTCGCCACCACACGCTGCCTTTATTTCACCACCACCACCACAGCACTCTAATCTATGGGCTAGATGCAGCAGAACTAAGTATATTGGGACCAAAAGAGTCAAGTTTGCTACCACTGTGACCGTATTGGATCACCACTTAGGATATTGAATCCAGGTTTACTAATTTCTCTTGGGTTTGGTGACTCAAAACTCTCGCTGGGTTAGGCATTCAAGAAAGCAGAAGAACTACTTGTGTACAGAAGAGGAACGAAAAAAAAAGCTCCATTCAAGAGAAGGAAGTGAAGACTACCAGCCAGGCAGCTTCTAATGATCCTGGCGACAAAGAGGAGGGTGGCGCCCTCTGATAAACTCACCTGCGAGTGAGTAATATCCTGTCATACAGGAGGGGGCCAGGTGCCAGTTAGCCCTGAATATGATCATAAATGATGGTTTCCTTTTGGTTATATAATTTTTATCCTAATGCATGTAAAATTTTACCAGAAAACTCAACATATGGAATTATACAAACTTCTCAGAAGAAAACGGCTCGTATCTCAAAACTTAAGTTTTTCACACATCAAGCGTTTCTCCTTCGTTGTCCTACAAGACAGCGGAGATGTAAAGGTATTGTTGGAAAGAGGAAAAAACGGGCTATTTTCCCCAAAGATAGATTTTCAAAAAAGGCTCTTCATACCGTGCTAGATTTTTTTTTTTGTCAAAAAATTTTGAAAAAAAATTTGAAATTTTTCTTAGTTCTTATTTCAAAATGAAATTTCTAATAAAAAATCTATCTTTGGAAAAGTGAAGATACATGTATGCATATTATCGTGATACGTGAATAGAAGTGAAATTATGTCCACAATCACCACCCTACACTCACGCATCTTACCATAACAAAGATCAGCTGATCTGATCAGCTGCTTAAGTGTAAGCACAACACGCTTCCTCTTTTCTACAACTTTAGGCATGATGAAGGCGTCAGGCGATAAACAGTGCACACGTGGACTGAGTCACAGAGTAAACACAGTGCAGTGGGCCGCGGGTGGCGCGAAGCAGTGCGCTCTGGTGGCGGGGGGACAAAGTATGCCTCGCGCGGGAATTTTAATCGATTTTATGAGTACACATTGATTTTTAAGGCTCGGGGAAAAATGTGCCGGATACTTGAAGCTGCCGGATACTCGAATGCCGGATGAGAGGGATTTTACTGTATATATATATATATATATATATATATATATATATATATATATATATATATATATATATATATATATATATATATATATATATATATATATATATATATATACGAGTATATATATATATATATATATATATATATATATATATATATATATATATATATATATATATATATATATATATATTTTTTTTTTTTTTTTTTTTTTTTTTTTTTTTTTTCTAGACCCTTGAAAGTTTGTGCTACCTTTATTAGTAAATGATGGGAATAATTTTTTGCTAAGGCAGCCACTGAGTGTACTAAAGTTTCATGCTTGCTGAGCTCAGCAAAACTCGTGAGTAATGAAATTCACAATGCTGAGTTAAATGACAGATATTTGTATGATCTAATGCTCATGTGTACAAATATTTGGTGCTGAGTTATGGCCACATGGATGGGTTACTTTTTACTTAGCAGTAAGGAAAGATATCAACAGTAAGGAGATGGGATAGTCATGTGGTTAAGCAGCATGGTGGCACGGCTTCCTGGAGCATCCACATTGAATGAGATGGTGTGGTCATATTTGAAGTCAAAGGTTTGAAAGATGTCATTTGAATTGACATGCAGCATAACTGTGATGGCCTGGGTTAATCTCTTCAATTTAGCATTATTGTAAACTTACATAGCTGTAAGAGATAGAGGTGATTTTTATGGCTAAAGAAAATTTGCATGAGTTATTTGGTATGTCTTGCATGGAGATTAATTAGCACTGTTGTGAAAAACATGCTTTCCTAAATGTTCACCCATGCCAGGTAAGTTTTTTTTTTCAGATAAAAACTGACAGTTGTATAATTTTAGCACTGATATAACTGCCTGCTTATATTTTATGTCATCATGAAGACAGAGGTGAGTACAGAAGTGTACAATGTGAGAAGAAGTGTACAGAAGACACCCATGACTGCTCCTCTGTGGAGAACTGTGTGAACCACCTTGGCCACTAGGTACAAGGAGAAAGAGGCCCCGATGTATGAAAGGTGGTATGATGGAAGCCTGGGCGGTGATCTCTTCCGAGCGAGGGCACAGTGTATGGATGTGAACGCAAGGAGTCCAAGCCCCGCAGCAAAGTGTGCCAAATATGTGACATGGGAGAGGATTAGACGGTGGAACATGTGGTGCTGGAATGTGTGAAGTATGCCAGAGACAGGAATGAGATGATGCAAGTGATACTGACTGAGTTAGGGCATGACAGGAATGAAAGAGTGGAGAAGACAGGAAGAGAGTGGATGGTGTTCTTGCTGGGACCGTGTAAAGGAGAATGCAAGGATGGTTGAGGCGGTGAAAGAGTTTCTGGAGAGAATGTGGCGTGCCAAATGTAGGAGTAATTAGTATAAAGGATGCTGTTCGTTTCTCTTTTTTTTTTTTTTTCCTTCAGGAGTTGCCGATCCAAAGGCCTGGCTTAGGAGTGATCCCGAGCCACCTGTACTATCAAGATCAAGATCATGTACAGAAGACACCCATGACTGCACCTTGGCCACTAGGTACAAGGAGAACAAGTGGCTTTGCCTTGCTCTCTGAGTTTTCTCTGAGTTTTGTGGTTTATTTTTCTTGCCTGTGTGCTGAAATACCCTGAAAATGGTGATGAGCGCGTGTGGTTCATGCGAAGAGAGTGTGGCGAACAGGCAAAGGGCTGTGGCATGCGAGAGATGCATGGCCTGGTTCCATGTAGCCTGTGTGGGCATGAGGGAGGCCAACATGAAGGCGCTGGGGTTCGAGCTTCTGGTGTTCCTCTGCAGGGAATGCCTGAGCAAGAGCCTCAATGAATGGAGGAACCAGGATGAGGAAAAAGAAGAGAGAGTGGAGCAGAGCACCCAGACAGAAAACCTGATGAAAGAGGCAGAAGCACAGACGACGAAGACTGAATAGAGAAAAGACCAGAAAGAAGTGGTGGAAGTGGCCAGAACAGACAGACGCCCAAGGAAGAAGAGAATGGTAATCAAGAAAGCCCCAGTACGTGTCATTGGAGACAGCATGGTAAGGAAGACTCCCGACTTTGTGAGAAGGGAAATTGAGTGCACCAGCATGGGAGGTGCTAAGATCCAAGACGTCAAGAGGAAAGTCAAGGAAGAAGTGCAAGAAATGGAAGAGAGAAGCCTGCTAGCGCACGGGAGGCGGCGGCTTCGAGGAGGTTCCGAATCAGTTCTTCTGAGTTCTTCTTCTGCAGTGGTGTTGTTCAGGTTGCAAGACGTGGCCACCATTGCATTACCCATGTGCAATCACTAATCCACAGCGTATCTTGCATATTCACCCTGCAAAGTCACGAAATGCTCTGAATGTGACAATTTCCAGCATTCTGAACGAGATTTGCGTAATATTTCACTTCATTTCACGATCATTTCGCTGCTCAAACACAATAAATATTTAGAAATTATCAATGCCCAAATATTTATCCAGATTTTATCAAAGTTCCTCGACACACGGAAGAGATATTGGCAAAATTTATTTCCGCAAAGCGAAGTCCCCCCTAAAAACTGGAAGGGGTGGGTTGGGTCCCTTTGGGTTTGGTGGGGAGGGGGGTAAATGAGGAGATGGGGAGGAGTCAGAGGACGGGGAGGTGATGGGGAGGTGATTTGGGGGGGGGTAAAACCGTTAAATGCATTACATCACGAGAAATATATCTTTTTGTATAGATTCCTTAGCAATAAAAGCATTTCTATCTTTGTGTTGCCAAATTATTGTGCAACGATTAAATGTGTATCTAATTATATCTACCAGTCTGTGGAAAACCTTGTTTCTGGTTATAAATTGTAAATGTTGTAGTATTAGCGACGATATCAAGGCATACACTGTGTTGCGTTAGGTTTGGACCGTTTGCATCTTGTTTAGTTTACCAATATACAAAACAAATGGAGTCAATGTTTGCAAAAGTTTTGCAATACAGAAACAGAATAAATCAACAGAAAAACACAGGTTTGCCTAAGATATCTATTCAAAGCTACATTGTCTATCAGTGGCCTCTGAACCTAAATTTTGAACGAAAAACAAGGATTTTGCTGATTTTCGTAATATTTTAACACAGTTTGGTGTGTTTTATATAAAAGACAAATAATATCTCACCGCGGTACATCAAGTCTACTGCCTCAAACGAATACATCTTGTTTATTGCATTATTTTGCATGTAACTAGATCAAAATCTCAAGAAAATAAACACTATATACTAATTTATTTGTACCAAAACATTTATATTGAACGATGAAATAAGAAAACTCACTGGTACGAAAACATTCACTTAGAGCTGAGAGAAAACATGTGACGTCAAGAACAATAGATGACAGAATGCACAGTATAAGAGGATCCAAGTATTCATAGAGCACTCTTATAAGATATCTGAAACTTTTTACTATAAATTGAAACTCCTTATTTTGGCTGTTTACTAAAGATATCTCTATTTCATCATTATTTCCTGGATAATAGCATATTTTGTCTTTGGAAATTTAAATGTTGAATAGGAGAAAAGAATGGTCTAGCAGTAATATAAGAGGATCAAAGATAGCACCCCACGAGATGCCACGAAGGTCACAAGTTTATGAGCATACCACAGAGGGTTTTCACAGAGGGTGCGAGGATATAGATGAAAAATTAAAGTAATATATATTTTTGCACGCGTATGCTATCTATTGTGACGAGAGAGAGAAAAAAATATCAGGGAAATATATAATAAACAAATAAACGAATAAATAAATAAATATACAAATAAGCATAATTGAATAAATATTATAAATTCAATTACGAAAAACAATCCATTATGATAATCGAGATATGACAAAATGTATATTTCCAGAAACAAGATTATGAAAAACTATGGAATTTCACAGCAATACTTAGAGATAACGATATCTAAAGATTATACATGGAGAGATACTGAAGATACAAACTTAATATAACCTACACACCAAGAAATTATGGCTACCAATTAGATATATTAGGTAAAATAGAGATACTGAGAGACAAGTCCAGGGTGACAAAAAGAGATGGAGGGATTTAAACTATGGAGGAATATTGAGATAGTGAGAAATATAATTATGACGAGAGAGAGAGAGAGAGAGAGAGAGAGAGAGAGAGAGAGAGAGAGAGAGAGAGAGAGAGAGAGAGAGAGAGAGAGAGACCCATTCATTCTTCACCTGTCAACATCTGGGGAGGGGACCATAAATGTCCCCAGGTCTGTCTGCCTTTTTGTCGACGACCCTAAGTGTCTTGACACCCCCCTCAACTTTTTCTTCATTAACTTGTGCAACATTCGCGGTCTAAGATCTAATTTTCAATATGTACAACACCACCTCTCCTCTTCTAAACCTCATCTTCTTTTCCTCACATAAACTCGGGTGTCTGAGGCAACTGACAGTAGCTACTGTTTTTGTTTTGTAATGCAGTTTAGTACAGAGCAGAAATTCGTGTTACCAAATGGTCCAGCGTCTTATTTTAACTTTTATAAATTTCTAGAGATCTATTTAGGTTTTCAGAGGTATTTTCGTGACTCTAGGAAAAAAAGAATCCAGCTCTACGTGTTTCTTATGTAATTCAACTTATTACACAACAGGAATCAGTGTTATCATATCTTCCCGCGTCTTATCTGAACTTTTATCATGTTCTGGTCTGTTATTTAGGTTTTCAAAGGCATTTTCATGACTAGCACAAAAATCCATCTATTCTTGTTTGTTCTGTAATTTTTATATAACAGAAGAGAAACTCGTATCCTCAAACGATCTGGCGTCTTATCTTTCTTAATTTTTATCAGGTTCTAGTAGAAATTATGTACGTTTTTATGTTTCTGAGTAAAAAAGAAAAAATCTATCTTCCCTGTTTATTCTGTAATTCATTTAACTACAGCAGAACAAGAACAACATGCTAAAACATTCCGATTGCGTTGCGAGAAGTTTTGTGGAGCAGAGTTGTGAAATATTGTCTGCTGCTGAATTACTGACGTGTCCTTAAACTTCACCTATATTGTAATAGCACGTTTTTCTTGATTTCTGGCCTGGTGTTCTAGAGTGTATGGTGTCTTATAGAGGGAACAGTGAGAAAGGACCTTCACTCCTCTCCCTGTGTCTTATATAGGGAGCAGTGAGAAAGGACCTTCACTCCTCTCCCTGTGGTTCAGTGGCTGATGTCTCTTCTTATTTTTTTTTCTTCTCCCTCGTCACTCGGTCAAGGAAACAGAGTCGCCCCCTTTAAAAGATAAAATCCCTCTGTAACCTGGCTTTGGTCTGTATGACATCAAATCGCTCCACTCCCTCCCTTATCCACTCTTTAAATTCCCTTATACTCTTTACCCAATCTTAATAACCCTAGGAACACTTCAGCAATATAATATCTTAAGAGTCTTCTGTGGAATCAACTCAGACAGGTTTGAATTACTTGAATCGCGCTGACACACCTTCTCCTCACACTCCGTCTCTTAAACGTCCTTTAAATTCCCCTATACTCTTTACCCAAGCTTATTAACCCCACAGATACTTTCTTACTACAATATCTTAAGTCTAATACGTAATCATATCAGAGGCTGGAATTGTTTGAATTTCGCGCGAAAACATCCGCTCTTCACACCATCTAAATTGTGTTATACTCCTTATCCAAGCCTACTAACCCTAGGAACACTTCAGAACTACAATATCTTAATAGTATAGTGCGGAATCATGCCTTTATACGCTTCAGTTACGGTCTAATAAACTCCTTTCAATAGCGAGAAAATATGAGCTGCCAAGTGAATGGCATCTACCATCACCATGACAACGGGTCGTGAATAGCCAATCCCAGCCCGCCATTTCATCCGGGACCTCAAGATGACCACACTGATACAATATAGTTTAATTTCCAGCCAAGATCAGAGTTAACCGAGACATATATGGTGGATAAAAAGCTCTTAAAAATATGGGTGTTCCGAGGAAAGTATACCACTAGGGAATGTGGGTTACATTAGTAATGGAGGAATATTTTGACAGCAGACGAAACTAAAGGTACAGTTACTAGTTAGTGTTTTTGTGTGTTTGTTTATGTGTGTGTCGTGGAGGAGTGATCTGTGCCTGTTCATGTGGCTGTATGATGAACCAGGCGTGAGTATTCAGCATTTGACCAAACACACACACGCAGAGACTGTCCCTTTAAACCTTCGTCCCTTTAAACCGTACCCAAATAAACGCTTTCGATTCGCGTAGGCAGACCAGGCTAGCTCTCTCTGACCGGGCCATGTGACGTATTTTTAGTCATATGGTCCTAGTGAGAGTAACCCGCCGGCTAGGGAGTCTGGGAGTGTTAACTGGTTATTTAACAGAGTAGAAGATGAGAGAGAGACTGGGATGTGTGATGGATGAGTGACAGGGAGAAGAAGGGTGTAATCTGTTTGACGTAAGGGTGACAGGCTGTGTGCGTCCGTGTGTACATGTATGTGGGTGGGTGTGGGTGACTGGGTGTGTGTGGTGGGTCAGTGTCCGTATGTATGTGTGTATTACCCTTGTGAGACCCGCTCTGTGTGTATGTGTGTGTGTGTGTGTGTGTATAGGGAGGGAGAGACACGTGAGTAAAGAAGGGAGGATGGGGGTCAGGAAAGAGGAGGAGGAGGAAGAGGGCTGACTGGGTGGAGCTCTTAAAGATAGTATTCAGAAATTACGTGTTTTCTTGACGGCTTCGCTGAGTCACTGTGTTAGGGAAGAGGAAGAGGAGGAGGATGAGGATATAGAAGTGATGTAAGCATAGGTAGGTTTTAAGTTAGTGTCGGTAAGGTTTAGGTGATGTTAGGTTAGGCCACGTAAGTTGAAGTGTGTTAGATTGTAAGGTTAAGTAAGGTTTGGCTGTGTAAAAGATGAGGTGAGGTTAGGTTAAGATAGTGTGTTAGGTTAGGTAAGTTAAGGATAGGTTAGACTAGCATAGTTTAGGTTATATTAGATGAATTTACATTAACTTGCATAGGTTAGATTAGATTAGATTAAAGTAAGATTTGGATGACATAGGTTACGTTAGATCATGTTATGTTATAGCAGATTAATTAGGTTAGTTAAGGTAATTGAGTTAGCAAAGGTTGCATTAGGTTAAACTAGCATAAGTGAAGAAGTTAAGTTAGATTAGGTGAGGAATGAGTAGGTTAGATGAGAGGAGATGAGGTTAAGTTAGATTAGGTGAAGTGTAGTTGGAAAATGTCATAGGAAAAAATTGTAGTTAATATTGGATGCAAAATATCAAAGTAAGATTAGCTAAAGAATTTTTAACGTTGGGAATAGTAATCCATATATATATATATATATATATATATATATATATATATATATATATATATATATATATATATATATATATATATATATATATGGGAGTATATTTTTTGTAACTGTGAATGATAAGATTCCATTTTTCAGTGTTGCCATGGTGACGGTGGTGGTGGGCATGATACAGATGCGGGAGGTGGAGTTTGTGCCCGATGGAGACATGCAGCTGGACAAATTGTGTTGCTCATTGGTCAGACTGGAGTTTACATGTGTACCTCCTTCACCATCATTGGTGGACACTTCACCATGAGTGTTAGTGAAATGTGCTCTCTTTGTTACTTTATTTGTATATCAGAAAAATTTAAGGCCAGTTAGTTGTCTAGACTATAAGTTTTAAAATGAGAAAATAAATCTACATATTTTTTTTAAAAGCAAACAGTTAAGGCATTGTAAAGTAAAAGTCAAAATGTATTTTGGTTATTATTTTTTTTTGCAATCAACAACTTTCATGTATAATGAAATAAATACATTCATCAAACTTAATATCATATTTAATAACAGCTAGAGGTACCAATTTGCAGATGTCTATGGAAAATTTGTATGATAATCTTGTGGCCAACAAAAAAGGATACAATGAATGATGACTTATTATTGTAAGAAATCTTTCAGAGTTGTTGTTGTGTACTTTCACATTCCATAGAGACAGGTTTTTCCTTCACTTTTCAGCATTTAAAAAGTGATAATTTCAACAGGATGCTTGAGCTGTCACGGTGCTGCTGCTGTTGTCTGCCATCATCCCCCTGACACAGACCACCCTGCAGACCACCTTCATCCTGGGTGCCACACGTCACTGCTGCTACAACTCAGAGCAACTGGAGCGCAAGCCAGGAAGGGAGTTAGTAACTTTTCACTTAATTTGTTGTTTATTTGAGGGCCTAATGACAGACACATAATGGAATGAGTATTTGTGAATGTTTGTTTATATCTAGATACAGCATTCACATATCTTTTAAGTGCCACCTTCCAAAAACAATGTCAGCCAGAAAAATAACTGATGAATCTAATTACATTTCAAGTCAAAAAGTTTTCCTTTAACCACTTTGCTCCAGATGCTTAAAAACATGCGTTGCTCACATACATGGCGTCGCGTAGGCTCGTGAGTGGTAACTTATCTAATTTCTAATAATTTCTAATATAATTTCTGTGTGTGTGTGTGTGTGTGTGTGTGTGTGTGTGTGTGTGTGTGTGTGTGTGTGTGTGTGTTTTATGTATGAGTGACACTGGCCAAGGGCAACAAAAATCCAATAAAAAAATATGCCCACTGAAATGGCAGTCCCATAAAAGGGTCAAAGCAGTGGTCAAAAGTTGATGAATAAGTGTCTTGAAACCTCCCTCTTGAAGGAATTCAAGTCATAGGAAGGTGGAAATACAGAAGCAGGCAGGGAGTTCCAGAGTTTACCAGAGAAAGGGATGAATGATTGAGAATACTTGTTAACTCTTGCATTAGAGAAGTGGACAGAATAGGGGTGAGAGAAAGAAGAAAATCTTGTGCAGCGAGGCCGTGGAAGGAGGGGAGGCATGCAGTTAGCAAGATCAGAAGAGCAGTTAGCATGAAAATAGCGGTAGAAGACAGCTAGAGATGCAACAATGCGGCAGTGAGAGAGAGGCTGAAGACAGTCAGTTATGTTTGTGTGTGTGTGTGTGTGTGTGTGTGTGTGTGTGTGTACGCTGATGCAGCTGAGAAGGTTGCCTTATGATAATTATTGACAAATGAAGGTAATGGATGCGCATGTCATTACTACTTTTTTAAGTGTGTGTGTTATGTACACACACACACACACACACACACACACACACACACACACACACACACAACACACACACACACACACACACACACACACACACACACAAAGAGAAGTAATAGACACGCATCCTTTACCTTCATTCATCAATAATTGTCATAAGACGACCTTCCCAGCTGCATCATTACACACACACACACACACACACACACACTTACACACCACGTAGTGTAGTGGTTAGCACGCTCGGCTCACAACCAAGAAGGCCCAGGTTCGAATCCCGGGCACGGTGAGACAGATGGACAAGCCTCTTAATGTGTAGCCCTCTTAATGTGTAGCCTCTTAATGTGTAGGTACAGGATGTAACCCGAGGTGATGTGACTTTGCTGCCCCGGTGTGTGGTGTGTCATTGGCCTCAGTCCTACCCAAAGATCAGTCACCATGAGCTCTGAGCTCTTACACACACACACACACACACACACACACACACACACACACACACACACAGAGAGAGAGAGAGAGAGAGAGAGAGAGAGAGAGAGAGAGAGAGAGAGAGAGAGAGAGAGAGAGAGAGAGAGAGCAAAATGGCAATGAATGAAACAGGGAGGAGGGGGAACTGTGTGTGAAGGAAAACATCATCTACGTGAAACATTTGATTGATTATAAAGCACATGTGCATCATATATAGTCATGAATGTGGAGGAACAGCAGAGTGAGTGATCAACCACAGAAAGGAGAGAGTCGGACATGCGGAGAGAATGGAAGGGGAACAATTTGAGAAGATAAGCATGCAAATACATAAATATAAGGTGGAATAACAGTGTTTGGTGGGAAGATGAAAGAGAGATGCCTGTTTATGAAGCAAAATGGTTGTGCAAGAGAGGAATGATTGGAAAACCATTCCCACCAAAGCCAACAGACCTTACACCATATTTTTACAAACCACAGCATCTCTATTCATCCATTCTGTGTGTCTTCTCTTCTCTCTCTCTCTCCACTCTTAATGCTGCTGTGGGTCTCTGGGCTGGAGTACATCAGAGAAAGATTGACACCGACTTATGTATGAGAGGATGTTGTCTGTAACTATGCTATGGGGACATTGCAAGTTTGTGGGGTGTAGTGAATGAATAAGTGTGTCCTCTATAGCATACTTAAAAACCACACTCTCACATGGAAATCAATCTCTCTCTCTCTCTCTCTCTCTCTCTCTCTCTCTCTCTCTCTCTCTCTCTCTCTCTCTCTCTCTCTCTCTCTCTCTCTCTCTCTCTCTCTCTCTCTCTCTCTCTCTCTCTCTCTCTCTCTCTCTCTCTCTCTCTCTCTCTCTCTCTCTCTCTCTCTCTCTCTCTCTCTCTCTCTCACTACAGCCTACAGACTCACTATTTCCTTAACCACACCTCTTGCCTGAAACAAATTAAAAAGGCAGGTGAGAGAGAGAGAGAGTGTATATAAATCTGTTGTTATTGTATTTATTTGTCTATATTTTCCTTACAGAGTGATTAATTGATTAAATGATATATATTGGTGTTAATATATATAGACAGACTGGTATATAGACATTCTGATATGTGATGGCCAGTCCATGGAGCACAAGGTCTTTGTGGACTAATGAATATTTTACACTAAGGTTTAAGACCAGTGTTTTATTCAGCTATCATGAAAAAAAAGAAAAAGACAGTACATAATTATTTAGTAAGTAATTCATAACTTTAACCCAATCAAATTATAGATACATGCAAAAAAGAATTATATCAATAACAAAAGTAAATAATAATAATAATAATAATAATAATAACTATTACAAATTACAAACAATTACATATGTTTATAATAGTAGAGCTGATTACAATTTGAAAACTAATAAATACAATGAATAATTACTTGTTAAGTGTTGTTTTATCAGTAATTTAAAGGAATGTAATGGTTTGTTTTTAACTGTGTCCGAGAGCCGGGTCCAGTGCTTGGTTCCTCGTGAGACGACACTCTGTTGGGCACGGGAGGTTCAGCAGAAGGGTGTCCTCAAGTTACCTGTCTGTCTTAACTGAATATCATGAGCCCGTGTCTCTTGTGTTTGTATTAAGAGCTTTGTATACAAACGCCAAGGTCTGGAATACAGTAATGTCTCCAGTTTCTAGGAGTTTAAGATCCACTGCTATGTTCGGACTTGTTACTGTTTGTCTTATTCCAAATTAGCTTTTTTGGGGCAAGAAATAATTTATGAGTGTAGGTTGCACTAGGAGAGAGAGAGAGAGAGAGAGAGAGAGAGAGAGAGAGAGAGAGAGAGAGAGAATGTTTTAGATATTATTATTATTATTATTATTATTATTATTATTATTATTATTATTATTATTATTATTATTATTATTATTATTATTATTATTATTATTATTATTACTGCTACATATTCTCTCTCTCTCTCTCTCTCTCTCTCTCTCTCTCTCTCTCTCTCTCTCTCTCTCTCTCTCTCTCTCTCTCTCTCTCTCTCTCTCTCTCTCTCTCTCTCTCTCTCTCTCTCTCTCTTACAATAATAGTTTTACCCTTCTCTCTCATCCTCTCTCCCACTTCCACTCACTCACTCTCTCCCTCCTTTTGCAGCAAATCCCGAGGATCAACGAGGACATGGTGGACCCAGAGATTGCAGCAGCAGCGAGAGAGAGAGAGAGAAGCAAGAGAGGAGGGAGAGGAAGGAGAGGAGGAGGAGAGAGAGGGAGGCCAGGAGGGAGGCACGTCAGAGAGAGAGGGAGAGGAAAAGGTTGATTCTGTTACAACAACAACTGCAACAACAACAACAGTTAGTCAGTGAGGAGGGGGAGGGGCCGTCCTCTGATGCTGAGGATGAGGTATTGTTCAGGGTAAGTAGTAGTAGTAGTAGTAGTAGTAATGCATCATTTTTAAACTTTCCGAGATAATCTTATTTCAACAGGTAGAGATGAAAAAGTCCTCTAACTGACAAAAAAAAAACATTATCTATTTATTTTGTTATGTAGGCCAGCCAGCCGTGGGGGGGACAAAACTTCAATAAAAGAGACTCTCTGAGGTGTGGCTCCCCAAAATAGAATTGCAAATGGTAGCCAGAATTTACATGAATACTGGAGGGTGCTGTCAGGCCAAACCAGCTCCCCATCTGTGCCTATGCAGTGTCTGGCCAGCCACTAGTGTGTTTTGGGGGCTCAGACCAGCAGATTCCCACTGTTTATTCACTGTTTGTGTTGATGCAGTGTCTGGCCAGCCACTTGTGTGTTTTGGGGGCTCAGACCAGCAGATTCCCACTGTTTATTCACTGTTTGTGTTGATGCAGTGTCTGGCCAGCCACTTGTGTGTTTTGGGGGCTCAGACCAGCAGATTCCCACTGTTTATTCACTGTTTGTGTTGATGCAGTGTCTGGCCAGCCACTTGTGTGTTTTGGGGGCTCAGACCAGCAGATTCCCACTGTTTATTCACTGTTTGTGTTGATTTAGTGTTTGGCCAGCCACTTGTGTGTTTTGAGGGCTCAGACCAGCAGATTCCCACTGTTTATTCACTGTTTGTGTTGATCTAGTGTTTGGCCAGCCACTTGTGTGTTTTGGGGGCTCAGACCAGCAGATTCCCACTGTTTATTCACTGTTTGTGTTGATCTAGTTTTTGGCCAGCCAGTTGTGTGTTTTGGGGGCTCAGACCAGCAGATTCCCACTGTTTATTCACTGTTTGTGTTGATCTAGTGTTTGGCCAGCCAGTTGTGTGTTTTGGGGGCTCAGACCAGCAGATTCTCACTGTTTATTCACTGTTTGTGTTGATCTAGTGTTTGGCCAGCCACTTGTGTGTATGTAGGGGACTCAGACCAGCAGATTCCCACTGTTTATCCATTGTTTGTGTTGATGCAGTGTTTAGCCAGCCACTTGTGTGTATGTAGGGGACTCAGACCAGCAGATTCCCACTGTTTATCCACTGTTTGTGTTGATGCAGTGTTTGGCCAGCCACTTGTGTGTATGTAGGGGACTCAGACCAGCAGATTCCCACTGTTTATTCACTGTTTGTGTTGATGCAGTATTTGGCCAGCCACTTGTGTGTATGTAGCGGACTCAGACCAGCAGATTCCCACTGTTTATCCACTGTTTGTGTTGATGCAGTGTTTGGCCAGCCACTTGTGTGTTTTGGGGGCTCAGACCAGCAGATTCCTACTATTTATCCACTGTTTGTGTTGATCTAGTGTTTGGCCAGCCACTTGTGTTTATGTAGGGGACTCAGACCAGCAGATTCCCACTGTTTATCCACTGTTTGTGTTGATCTAGTGTTTGGCCAGCCATTTGTGTGTTTTGGGGGCTCAGACCAGCAGATTCCCACTGTTTATTCACTGTTTGTGTTGATCTAGTGTTTGGCCAGCCACTAGTGTGTTTTGGGGGCTCAGACCAGCAGATTCTCACTGTTTATTCACTGTTTGTGTTGATCTAGTGTTTGGCCAGCCACTTGTGTGTATGTAGGGGACTCAGACCAGCAGATTCCCACTGTTTATTCACTGTTTGTGTTGATGCAGTATTTGGCCAGCCACTTGTGTGTATGTAGCGGACTCAGACCAGCAGATTCCCACTGTTTATCCACTGTTTGTGTTGATGCAGTGTTTGGCCAGCCACTTGTGTGTTTTGGGGGCTCAGACCAGCAGATTCCTACTATTTATCCACTGTTTGTGTTGATCTAGTGTTTGGCCAGCCACTTGTGTTTATGTAGGGGACTCAGACCAGCAGATTCCCACTGTTTATCCACTGTTTGTGTTGATCTAGTGTTTGGCCAGCCACTTGTGTGTTTTGGGGGCTCAGACCAGCAGATTCCCACTGTTTATTCACTGTTTGTTTTGATCTAGTGTTTGGCCAGCCACTAGTGTGTTTTGGGGGCTCAGACCAGCAGATTCTCACTGTTTATTCACTGTTTGTGTTGATCTAGTGTTTGGCCAGCCACTTGTGTGTATGTAGGGGACTCAGACCAGCAGATTCCCACTGTTTATCCATTGTTTGTGTTGATGCAGTGTTTGGCCAGCCACTTGTGTGTATGTAGGGGACTCAGACCAGCAGATTCCCACTGTTTATCCACTGTTTGTGTTGATGCAGTGTTTGGCCAGCCACTTGTGTGTATGTAGGGGACTCAGACCAGCAGATTCCCACTGTTTATTCACTGTTTGTGTTGATGCAGTGTTTGGCCAGTCACTTGTGTGTATGTAGGGGACTCAGACCAGCAGATTCCCACTGTTTATCCACTGTTTGTGTTGATGCAGTGTTTGGCCAACCACTTGTGTGTTTTGGGGGCTCAGACCAGCAGATTCCTACTATTTATCCACTGTTTGTGTTGATCTAGTGTTTGGCCAGCCACTTGTGTTTATGTAGGGGACTCAGACCAGCAGATTCCCACTGTTTATCCACTGTTTGTGTTGATCTAGTGTTTGGCCAGCCACTTGTGTGTTTTGGGGGCTCAGACCAGCAGATTCCCACTGTTTATTCACTGTTTGTGTTGATCTAGTGTTTGGCCAGCCACTAGTGTGTTTTGGGGGCTCAGACCAGCAGATTCTCACTGTTTATTCACTGTTTGTGTTGATGCAGTGTTTGGCCAGCCACTTGTGTGTATGTAGGGGACTCAGACCAGCAGATTCCCACTGTTTATCCATTGTTTGTGTTGATGCAGTGTTTGGCCAGCCACTTGTGTGTATGTAGGGGACTGAGACAAGTTTATTTAATGTTCAGTGACCCGTTTGCAGGCACAGGGGTGTTGACGAGCTGGGTGTGCAGGAGACAGACAATTACAAAGGTTTACAGTTCAAATGCTACATGTATCTTCAAAATACAGATAATAAGTAGATAAATATTGAAATTAATATAAAATACCATTCTTTATTTAACACTTAACCAAACTTAACCAACATACACACACACGCTAACTCAGACAGTTCCCTAACTACCTTACCATCCCGCAGGAGGCCATGTCGGAGGTGCCGGTGGTGGGGTCGCCAGTTCCGGAGTACGAGGTGGAGGAGGAAAAGGAAGAGGAGGACGAGGAGGAGGCACGGATAAGGAAGAAGAAAAGATTATTACCTGTAGCCCTCCCTCCAGCTGATAAGGGGATATTAAGGAGCCCTTCCTACAGGTGTGTCTGTCTACCTGTGTGTCTCTTTCTATCTCTCCTTTTCATTTTTCCAGTTTCCCATTATTTTCTCCACCCTCTCACTGTCTTTTCTCAGCCTCTCACAACCTGTCACACCCTCTCCCAGCTATTCACAGCCACTCACAGCCTCTCTCTCTCACTCTATCTCATTCCCAGTGTATCCAGACCATTCCAGACTCACCCCAAACTTTCCCCAAGACTTCCAGTCCATCCCAACTTCTCACAGCCTCTTCCAGCCTTTCACAGCCTCTCTCTCTCTCTCTCTCTCTCTCTCTCTCTCTCTCTCTCTCTCTCTCTCTCTCTCTCTCTCTCTCTCTCTCTCTCTCTCTCTCTCTCTCTCTCTCTCTCTCTCTCTCTCTCTCTCTCTCTCTCTCTCTCTCTCTCTCTCTCTCTCTCTCTCTCTCTCTCTCTCTCTCTCTCTCTCTCTCTCTCTCTCTCTCTCTCTCTCTCTCTCTCTCTCTCTCTCTCTCTCTCTCTCTCTCTCTCTCTCTCTCTCTCTCTCTCTCTCTCTCTCTCTCTCTCTCTCTCTCTCTCTCTCTCTCTCTCTCTCTCTCTCTCTCTCTCTCTCTCTCTCTCTCATTCCCAATGTATCCAGACCATCCCAGACTCACCCCAAACCATCTCCAAGACTCCCCTTCTCTCTTCCTCTCCTCTCCCTCTCTCTCCCTCCCCTCTCTCACTCTCCTAACTCTCCCCAGGAGAGTCCCCAGTGGTGAGCAGATGGTGATGCTGGAGATGATACTGGCATATTGAGTATTATAATTAGCCATAAACACTTGCTTGCTTACTTTCATGTCTACACAGGTTCGTTCGATGCAAGGAGTTGGCACAGGAGGCGTCCGAGGCTGTGTAGAGCGGCCGTCTGAACCTGGTGCCACAGCTTACTATGTTCAACAGGTGCGTGTGTGTGTGTGTGTGTGTGTGTGTGTGTGTGTGTGTGTGTGTGTGTGTGTGTGTGTGTGTGTGTGTGTGTGTGTGTTTTGTGTGGTCATTTCACTATCTATCTATCTGTTTAGTTTGTCTCCATCTGTCTGTCTTTCTGTCATTGGTCTGTCTGTCTGTCTGTGTATTGCAATGATTTTTTCAGTTATGTATTTTATTTTTTATTCTTGTGTACTTGTGTCTGTCTGTATGTATGTATGTATCAGTCAGTGAGTCAGTCAGTCAGTCACTCAGTTAGTCAGTTAGTCAGTCATTCAGTCAGTCAGTTAGTCAGTCATTCAGTCAGTTAGTGAGTTAGTCAGTTAGTCAGTCTGTCAGTCACTCACACAGTGTTAATCCTCCTCTTCCTCCTCCTCCTCCTCCTCCTCCTCCTCCTCCTCCTCCTCCTCCTCCCTCCTCCTCCTCCTCCTCCTCCTCCTCCTCCTCCTCGTCCACCTCCTCCTCTCCTCCTCCTCCTCCTCCTCCCTCCTCCTCCTCTCCTCCTCCTCCTCCTCCTCCTCCTCCTCCTCCTGTTCCCCACCACCCCTGCCGAGAGGTGAGTGTATGTACGTGTGTGTGTGTGTGTGTGTGTGTGTGTGTAGTAATAATAGTAATGCTATGTACATATATAAATACTGTTAATATTATTGATAAAAAATATTGATGATGATGATGATGATGATTCAGTGGTGATTATGAAAATGTGCATTACAATATAGGGTAGATATTATTGTTATTACCTGTGTGTGTGTGTGTGTGTGTGTGTGTGTGTGTGTGTGGTGTGTGTGTGTGTGTGTGTGTGTGTGTGTGTGTGTGTGTGTGTGTGTGTGTGAGGAATAATTGAATAATTGAATAATTGATGCTCTCTCCTTTGCTATTCATTATATACATGGACAGATGCCTGAAGGAAGTGTGTGTAAGGGAGGATAAAGAGATCATGCTGGCCTATGCAGACGATGTCGCTGTCGTGACAGGAAGCCAACAAGATCTTCAAGAGGCCATGACAAGATGGAATGATGTTTTAAATAGGGAAGGAATGAGAATGAACAAACAAAAAACTTATTTACTAGTGGACAAGCAACAAGTGATGGTGTGGCTCTGAGCCACTGTAGTAGGGATGTTATGGTTTAAGTGTAGGAAGTTGCAAATGCTCACCTAACAATTGCACCTTAGTAGAAAAACACAAACAGGAAGTTTATGCAAGTTTTTATCCTTATATAAAATGTTGTATTGCATCAAACCTCCATACATTACTGTCTCTATCCAGTATGAGACCGGTGTTCAGGAAGCACAAGCATGTGCTGAATAACAAGAAGCCGGCATTGGTGAATGGTGACAACATTTCATCTATTTATACATACTTTTTATTATTAAAGCTTATCTTATAATTATTTCTGAAGAGATTGACTAATTTTTGTAGTATTTATGACTTAGAACTATGATAAAGCTATGAATTGATATAATTCCTGATTTGTTTTATCTTTTCATTATCCTTCCTTTGTTAATTGAGCATTTTATATTACTTAGCTTAAAAATGCAAGAACGGTTCAGAAGTATCCAACCTTGGGCTAAGGGCCAAAATTATGGTATCATTCAAAATGTCCTTCAAAGAAAGCCCTCTGTAATCCAACACACTTAGCCCATTAATCCTTCCATTTCTCATCAATTTGTTCAACATTCATATTTTTCCCTTATAGGGTTGAACAATTTTCATGGGTTCAGAGCAAAAGGCTTCCTCATTCCTCCCCAAGGTATTCTCGGATGGTAAGCAGGTTTGACTCTGGAGCAAACCTGACCAAGGGCTACTGCCCAAGGCTACAGAGGTTCCTCTCCCTGAGGCTGAATGCACCATGTGAGATGGTTCTGTTATGTGGATGAATGTCATGGTGGATAGCAGTGCCACCACATTCCTACAATCATCCATCACTCCACTGCTCAAACGCTTCTGCAACCAATGATAGGTATGCTGCCACATTCTGCATGGTCTCCTTGGCTCTCAGATAAGGATACTGTCAACAGGTTTGGGATTGCCAAAAAATCATAAGGAGCTATGTCTGAAAAGTCCAGAGAGAGAGAGAGAGAGAAAGAATGAGCAAGAGAAAGAGTAGGATGAAGCAAAGGAAGAGTCAAGAGGGAGGAAGAGAGAGTAGGACAAGAAAAAACAGAACAAATAAATCCCCTACACGTCTTGTCTCCATTCACACAAGCCATGAAAAGCTTGTCCATCCCTGAGTGCTCAGAAGCAGTGTTCCACTGATGATGTGGAAACTTGAGACACCCAATCATTTAATGGGCTTTAGTAGGTTTTGTCACCAGTCTTCTGTGTGTCACTGACTACATTTTGAAATTTTTATCTGTTCTATTTAATTTTGTGTGTATGTACACAATGTTTATGGTCAATAAACTATTTATAAAACTATTTATCTGTGTGAGTAAGATAAAAGCAGTTATTGTTATTATTATTATTATTATTATTATTATTATTATTATTATTATTATTATTATTACACATTTTCCTCCTTGTATTTAAATATTATTATTATTATTATTATTATTATTATTATTATCATGAATTGTTCTTGTTTATAAATAAAATACTGTAACTGATTATTATTTTTTTTATCATTCATTTTAGACTCTCTCTCTCTCTCTCTCTCTCTCTCTCTCTCTCTCTCTCTCTCTCTCTCTCTCTCTCTCTCTCTCTCTCTCTCTCTCTCTCTCTCGAATAAAATGACTGGTGAGGAACTCTAATAATTAAAGTGCTAAAAAATCCATTAAACTACGAGAAATAAGACAAATAATTAATGACACACCTAATAACACAAACAAGGAGTAATAAACAAAACTTAAGCCAGAAAACACGAAAAGATAAAACTATCATATAAAGAAATACGAAGTTAAAAAAAAAATCATGAATATCAAATAAATAACTCACATATAATCAATAAACACGTAAGGAACAGTAAATAAACAATTAAGCCATTCATTGCAAGGGCCACAGTCAGAAAGTGAAAAAAAAAAAAATGCTTAGTTAAATACCGAGGCTAAATAAAACAAGGAATTAGGCAAATGACAAATAATTAATAAATACATAAGGAATAATGAATAAACAAAAATTAAGCCAGGAAGACTATTATAATTATTGCAAGGAGACGATATGTATGTATGTATTGTATGTAATTCGAGGTTAAAATGGCTCAAATCTGACCCAACAGCAGGCCATAAGTGAAGGTGTTCCTCAAGGCAGGGAAGGGGGGGGGGAGCAATGAATAGGGGAGGGGCTATAAACTATTGGGGGGATATTAATTAATGACGCATCCAGTTTAGCGTGTGTGTATATTTCGCGTTGTGATAATTTAAAGGTTTTCTCGCGTTTTTATCTTTATTTATTGATTGATTTTATTTATTTATTTTATTTTTTTGGCAGGTGTTATATTTGTTGAGTGTTTTAAGTAACTGTGGCTCATTGCATCAAAACTCCATTCATTACCTTCGTGGGAAGGTTCAATTTGGCAAGGTTTTTTTTTTCGCATTTTGGGTTTTGTAGTAAATTATGCATTTTCTCATATTTTTCTTTGCTGGTATTGTCCCTTCCACGCCATATATGACTGGAAAGTTGGGGGCGCCTTCCCCCCCCACCCTCCACTGCTACGTTTTTTTTTTCTTAATCAGTCAGTCAACCAATCAATCAATCCCTTCATGAATCATACCCATTTCCAGGTGTCACCCCCACCCATACATCTCTCATTCTGTCATGTATGAACAAGTGCTAAGGGCAAGCTGAACAAGTACAAAGGGCAAGCCAGCTGTCTCTTTAAATATTCTTGCCTGAAATAAGATTACAAATGAAGGTCTATTAATCATCCATTAAATAATCCATTTTTATTGCTTTCTCATTCTTCTTCCTCTGTGTATTGTTAAATTGGATGGTTATATCATTGTCCCTTCCTGTGTTTTAGTGTGCCATTACCTGTCCTCTCTTCCAGCTGATATTTAGTTTGTACTAAAATAGACTGGCATAACTTTACAATTTATACACAAATAACAACATAAACCAATAATGCATTGATATTATGCATGATAGGAGTGGACATTTCCACTCTACATCATTAATGAATGCATGATGAGACGCACACTATTACAAAGCTAATGAGTTCAATAAAAAACACTCAATAACAATTTCAATAACTTTATTAAAAATAGCAATCTTTATAAATCATGAAACTAGAAAACTTTAAGAACCTGGGGCTATAACATCAAATGCACAATAATGCAAACACTTTTTACACACACACAGTATAATTCCAAACAGTATAATTCCAAACAGAGAGAGAGAGAGAGAGAGAGAGAGAGAGAGAGAGAGAGAGAGAGTGATGAACTACCTGGGGTCATAAATGTAAAGTACAGGTATCAGTCAGGCAAAGCATAGTGCTTGCCTGTCTCATATGGAATGTAAAAACATGGCTTCATATCATTCCAGACCTGGGATTATGGCCAAAAGTTACCAAGCAGTGCTGAGCAAAATCCAGTAGAGTAATATTCAGTATCATTGAATTACTGACAAAGTAAAGATCATTATGTGCAATGATACTCACTACCTAGGAGCATTTCAGGTTACTACCAAGAATCTGACCATGCTGGCAGGGATGGTTAGGCTACAACACATTACATACTTCTCCATTCAAATCAGTCAGCTGATTAAATGGTGAGTTAAACCATTTTGATCATCTAAATCATATTAAGGCATTGGATGAGACCTGGACAGCTTGGGTCAACACCATACATAGGTACTCCACTACTCTGTGGGAGGCACTTGATTGTGGCAAGAGTCATCACAATACCAAACACCATCCTTGACAAAGCACAGCATGGCCCACTCATCCACAGGAACCCAGCCATCTCTAAGGAGCAAATCAATGCTGCCCAGTGTCACTCCTCATCACTTTTAGGGAATAAGAAGTAGATCCCACCCCAGCACCATCTTTACATAGAATATAATACAGAGGACAAAGAAGGAATACAAACAGGGCACATGGTATGGTATGGAACACCAACCCTCACTTTTGGAAAACCCCAGCCACTCAGTAGGAGACCAGCCAGTCACCATGGTTATCACCTGGGGATTCTTAGGAACAGGTGTTAGGTATAGAATGAGAGATAAAGAAAACTCCCAATACATTTCAAGTCTATACGCAAGTCTCCATAGATAGACAAAAAAGTGTTCATGAATTAAACACAATATTGTAAGTTTTAAATGTTATGTGGTACCTTAGATAGATGGACAGGTCACTTGAGAAGAGAAAATAAGAAATGTCTTAGGAAGAGTATTTTGTCATATGTATGAATATATATGACTGTATGACATAGATGACTGGTGAAGTAGATTTTGTCCCTTATCAGAGTGGTTGTGTAGCTGAAACAAATTAATGATTATCAAAACAGAGACACATTTGAGCTGATTGGTGAATTACAGTTTCAGAGTGGATACAGCATACACTGGGATGATAAAACTACTGCAGTCATAAAGTAGATGAAAAAATACTGTGGGGAGGAATGTAAAGCAGTAACATATGCAACAAAAGAAAGAAAGAAAGAAAGAAAGAAAGAAAGAAAGAAAGAGAGAGAGAGAGAGAGAGAGAGAGAGAGAGAGAGAGAGAGAGAGAGAGAGAGAGAGAGAGAGAGAGAGAGAGAGAGAGAGAGAGAGAGAGAGAGAGAGAGAATGATGTGACATGACATCTTTAAGTACAAATGAGTATATAGTAACCATACACTGATACTTGTCCCCTTATACAGTGATAAGTTTACCCAAACACAATGGACACGGATGGAACTTTTGGAGGCTAAAGTGCTCCAGGTGACTGGTGGACTCCATTTCATTGCGGAGGTCCAGGATTCTCTGCACAGTTGGGCTTTTGGTGTCAGTGGAAGTGGTGGCAGTGTGGCAGCAGTAACAGTTTTGGTCTTCCTATGGGCAAGTTCTGTAGGATTCATATTCTCCCTCCTCATGAGGGACATCAGTGTGAAGGGTCAACAGAGCATCAATTCCCTCCTCAGGCAAAGAATGATGGATGCAATTTTCTGTTTCTTGTTGTTGCTCCACCTTTTCAGAGTGCTTGAGGCGCTCGTCAGCCACCTTTCCACTGGTGGTGGGTGTCTCAGACTCACTGGTTCCTGTTCCACATCAAGAGTGTTAGCAGATGCCACTTGTATTTCATCTACTTAGTACATTACATCATTACATAAATAACTGGTGTTATCTGATATTAAAGTGCTAATGAGCAACATGCCACAGAAATCTGTTTATTTCAAGAAAATTATGAAGATAATAATAATGTTTCGTTGCACTTCATAAGATGGCTCAGTTTTTACTACTCACCAACACTGCTAAAGATAGCAACTGGACTCTTAAGGACGCTGCTTATCTTCTCGAGCTGCTGAAGGTCATGATCTGCTTCCTTTTCCTGCACCAGCTTTGATATCAAATCCTGCAGGAAACAACTGTGTTAATTCACATTTTGAATAAATCTAATAGATGAAATTTCACTTACAACACCTTATGTGTCTCTGGTGACTCATGGAGGACAGATACATCACCTGAGAGTAAATGGTCAGTGAAGAAGTTGACCCTTGATCCTGGCTAATCACATTAAGTACATTAAACACTCCTGTTAACTAATAAATGAGGTGTAGATTTCTCTGGAAGGTTACATTACACTACTTCCCTGGCATTTGAAAACATTTTGCTCTACATGAACTCATATGGAAGCTTTACTGCAACATTAAATCTCAGCTAGATGCCAGATGGTGTAGCCTCCATCACAGAGCAAGGTAATGATATGAAGGCTTAGTACTTTGGTCAACACCTGAATAAGAACCGTTTGAGATGCAGCAGAGATCACTAACCTGCCAGCAATTGAATAAGAAGTGTGTGAGATGCAGCAGAGATCACTAACCTGCCAGCAATTGAATAAGAAGTGTGTGAGATGCAGCAGAAATCACTAATCTGCCATGACATGAATAAGAAGTGTGTGAGATGCAAAAGAGAGCACTAACCTGCAGAGTGGTTTTGCTTCATTTCCTCTCATTCATGATGGAGGCTGGCAAGGTCTAACTCGCGTTCTCGAGCTTGTTGCTTCATCACTCCTCACTGCAACTGGTAGATGGTGATGTAGTCACCTGAAGAAGGATAAAATTCTTCATTAAAAGACCAAGGAAATGGCATACAGTAAACAGTAAACACTTCCTCCACTTCACTTTTACAGATGATTCAAATGAGCAAAAAACATGCACACACCGATGGACTCTGTCTCCTCATGCACTACAGCATGCTCAAGCTGCTACTTCCTGTCACTTAGCTCAGCCACCTCCTTCATGCTGCAAGTTAACCTGCTCTCCAGGACCCTGTGAGCCTCCTGCAGTTGTTGCAGCTTCTGTTAAAGCTCAGTTCCTCCCAATCCTGTTGTTTCTCCTGATAAAACAATAAGTTTGTTTCTCTCAACTTTTCTTAATACAGCCTCAATAAACAAATCCAATAACAATGCTTTTATTTTGTTATTAATTCAAAAAATTGAGCAACAGTGAGGAAAAATTATTTGCTTTATTATTAGAGAATATAAACTTTCTTACCTTTTGGTTCAGTTATGACATCTTCAGACAACTTTTCATGAGCAAGAGATTCTCCCAGCAGTTTGTTATACTTATCCCTCTCACAGTCTAGCTGAACCTGAAGACTGCTGCACTCACTCTCCAACCTGCTAACCTCAGATGTCAGTGTAGCCACTTGACCCAGCAATTTCCCCTTGGTATCTGTACCTGGAGGTGAAAAATTGATGCAACAGAGGGCCAGACAAGAATGACCAATGGAAGTAATTAGACGTAATGTAAGAAGTGGGTATAAGACTAAGGGAAATAGAAGGGCAATGGAGAGAGGGTTAGATGCACCAGAAATGTCTGTGGAGCCAGGAAAAATTTTAACTTGTAACAGAGATAACTAAGAGCAACTGTGAATGAATGTGATGTAGCCTCATCCCATGACTGGGAAAATGCAAAAGCAGCACCTCAGACACCAGGACCATGATGACTGGCAGCTCCCAAAATTAGCTGCTGGCTTTTGTACTCCTAGTCACCACAGGAGGCTCATCCACAGCTAATCCTATCAGCTGATCATCTTGGGTGAAGTAATTGTTTATCAGTCTGGCTGTTGAGTCCTGATGCAGAGATGTGTGTGTGTGTGTGTGTGTGTGTGTGTGTGTGTGTGTGTGTGTGTGTGTGTGTGTGTGTGTGTGTGTGTGTGTGTGTGTGTGCACTTTGGAAAGCCTCCCTCCAAGGAGAATGTCAGTTTGATATACAAATATATATTCATGTGGATGGTAGCTCACATTTAGCTTCTGAGTTCTCACATGAAGACATGCCATCCTTGTCTTTTTCCTCTGAGGGAGTGACTTTATACTCTGTGATAAGTGCATGCAGCTCACTATTCTGTCTTGTGACGTTTTTGATTTCTATCTGTGAAAGACACAAGAAGGCAGTAAGTTAACTTGTTTAACATGCCACATCATTTTATATATATTATGCCAAGTTTAAACAGGAAAGCCTCACCAGAAGCATCAACTAAAGACCAAAGTGATTAACAAATCTTTCACTTTACCACCCTTAATGACAAAAGCTGCTGATGTAGCATCCCATCCATATCCTGCATTTTTACACCTTCATGATTCCATTAGATTACATTAGATTACATTAGAACAGTATGTGACCAATGACGTCTCCATTCTACATTGCCATGACAAGAATACAGGGCTTTACTGAACATAAACCAAGGACGCCTCCATTCTACATTGCCATGACAAGAATACGGGGCTTTACTGAACATAAACCAAGGACGCCTCCATTCTACATTGCCATGACAAGAATACAGGGCTTTACTGAACATAAACCAATGACGCCTCCATTCTACATTGCCATGACAAGAATACAGGGCTTTACTGAACATAAACCAAGGATTCCCTCCTCCTCTCTCTAAGGGTTAGGGTTCTCTCAACAGTTACAGCGTGGTGTGAGAGATGCAGTGCTGTCAAGGCTTTACTATTTACAGGAAGCAACACACCAATAAATAAATGTTACTTTGGAAATGAAACTGAATAATCAAAGGCTTTATATCTCATGAACTTCCCTTCTTTAATAAACTGTCTTCAAGCTGACAGACTCCAGTAGTATTGCATCTTAGGAATATTCTACAGCTGATTTCATAATAACTGCTCTCTAAAACTGACTACATGCCTCCTTCCCTACCTCCTACAGACTCTACTCAACAATTGTTGTTATTCTGTTCATGCTGGTGTGACAGTTAACCAGTATATTAATTCCTTAGTTATGTACACTCTAGAATGGTGGTTCATTTTATCTACCAGTGATTTGAATTCCCAGCTTCTAAGTATTACATTATTATTTGTTGATTGGTACCATTTGTATGCAATCAGAGAAAGATTTCAATATAAAAACATATCCATGTTACTGTTACCTTTCAGAATGTAAACCAAAATGAAAGCTATGTAAATTTCTTGGTTCTTGTGCTTCTTCAAATGCAGTCCCTTGTCTGGTTTCTCTGTCAATTCTAATTTCTTATTGCTCTGTGGAAAAACAAAGTGCAAATGTTTAGGATGAACTGATTCAATAATATTGCTTTCACAATTTCAATATTGTTCACAATTTCTGCAGGAAGTTTACTCCATATATTTACTATACGATTAAAGAAAAAATGTTTGGCCTTGTGGGATTTAAAACGTTTGGGTATAATCTTGAATCCATTATTTCTTGTTAGGTAGAATGAATGAGGAGGAGGAGGAGGAGGAGGAGGAGGAGGAGGAGGAGGAGGAGGAGGAGGAGGAGGAGGAGGAGGAGGAGGAAGGAGGAGGAGGAGGAGGAGGGAGAAACAAAGATAGGAGGGAAGGAAGAAAGGAAGAAAAGGGAATAAGAGAGAGAGAGAGAGAGAGAAAGAGAGAGAGAGAGAGAGAGAGAGAGAGAGAGAGAGAGAGAGAGAGAGAGAGAGAGAGAGAGAGAGAGAGAGAGAGAGAGAGAGAGAGAGAGAGAGAGAGAGAGAGAGAGAGAGAGAGAGAGAGAGAGAGAGAGAGAGAGAGAGAGAGAGAGAGAGAGAGAGAGAGAGAGAGAGAGAGAGAGAGAGAGAGAGAGGAGTTGGTAAGGAAAATTATTACAATGGTCCAAGGTGAAGAACAGGGACTGGAATGAGAAGTGGAAGAAGCATATAGAATTGGAAAATATAGTGAAGGAGGTAAAAGACCATTAAAAGTGAGAATGAGATCCCAAGTTACAGTAAAGGAGATCCTAGTGAGAACTGGGAAGCTGGCTGAAAATTCAGAATACAAGAATATTTGGGTAAAAAAGAGATATGAACTTGGAAGAAAGGGAAAAAGAGAAGGATCTGAGGAATGAAGCCAAGCAAAAAAAACGAGAGAAGTACAGAGACCGAGAAGCAGAAATTTTATTGGAGGGTACTAGATATGAAACTAAGGAAATGGTATATTCAGGAAAGGGAACAAGAAATGAAAGAACCACAACAGCAGACAGACAAATTGCATGTGGTGGGAGAAGTAGTATATTAAGAGTAATATATACAAAACAAACTTCATGTAAACAAATAAAATTTTCAGAAAACTTGTCACACAAAACCTTATTAACAACTCACCTTCTCCTTCTGCGGCATTTCCTTCCTTCTTATCTTTCTCCTTTCCTTCCCCATCTTCCTCCTCCTCCTCCTCTCCTTCCTCTTTCTTTCCACCTTCCTCCTCCTCTTGTGACTCTTAACTCTCTTCCTCCTCGTCCTCCTCTTCCCCTGTGCTTCCCTCCTCTGAAAGAAAAGACTTGTTTAAAAAGCAAGCAAATATAGTAGTAATAGTAAAAAAAAGTCAATGAAATGAAAGTTTATACACATATGAAATTAGTGAAAATTTGACACCAAACATTCTCTATCTGTAACATTACATCAGAATGACGAGAACACAAGATATGAAAAGTGAAAGGGAATGATGTATATAACAAAGAAAAACATTGTATAATGACATATGACAGGAAAATAATCTTGTATACTTGAGTCCCTTAAATACTTGCTTCCTTGTATATTAACTCCCAAAATGCTCATTCCTTGTACTCTCATTTTCAAAACACCTCTTCCTTATATATTGTCACTCAAACACTCCTTTCTTGTACACTTATTCCTAAATCACTCCTGTCTTCCTGTATTCTCATTCTCCAAACACTCGTGCCTCTGCACACCCAGTTCCTCAAAACATTTCTTCATTGTTTACTCATCCCCCAAACACAGCAACTTTCTTGTATACTCAGCTCTCAAAAGATGCATTTTTAAACATCCATAACTCCTTTTATTTTCATTCCCCAAACACTCCCGGCTGTGCACACTCCAGCACGTTAACACAATAACCAAGCAATACACACGACTACTGGCACCATCCAGATCTGGCCCCAGCACCCCTGCCTCCTTGTGTGCCAGCTCCAGCAATGCACGGCCACAGCGGCAGTACGCGTCACCACACTCGGGCGCCTGCTCCCCACACAGCTCCACCAGGGACTCTGTTGCCTCCTGGAGTGGTAAGGAGTGTCAGTTAAACCTGGTGTTTACTTTCACTATGATATGAAACAATTAACAACACAGAAAACAACACAACTAGGTAACATGCAACACATACCACACCTAAGCAACAGACACACCTCGAAGGCAGCCACAGCAGATTTGAAGTCCCCCACCAGGAGGTGTCGCTTGCCCCTAGAGAAACGGTCGAACGCTGCTGCACTTGCCGCACGTCCAAGGGGAGCAAGCAAACAGGCCATCATCAAACAAGTCTTGACTTTAACCATTCGTAATTTACACCATCATATATTGTGGAGTAACTTCATGTTTAGTATATCTTAACATGGAACATTATTAAGAATGTGTACATGCTTGTATTATTTGATAAATTATGTGGTCAGCTACACTTTCCACTCACACTCTCATCCATCACCAAAATTAAACTAACCCCCTATTACTTTCCTCCCACCCTCAGAATTATTAAACTAACCTCCAGTCACATTCTTCTGACACCCTCATCCCTCACTAAAAATTAATACCAACTGGCAAAATTACCAAACTAACCTCTAAATATCATCCTCCCACCATCTAGTCTCTCACTAAAATTAATCTCACCAAGCACGATTATCAAGCTAATATCCAATCACTTTCCTCTGACCCTCAAAATCCTTTCCAGCTGGTAGAATTATTAATCTATACTCCAGTCACTTCCACCCTCTCATCCCTCATTAAAATTAATCCCAGCCTTCAAAATTATTGAACTAACCTCCAGTCAAAGAAATATCACTGGTTTTGTGGGGGATATTGTCACTGCACTAAGGGATGCACACAATTTCTCGTAAGTTTTCACATTTTGCGTTCAACTGTACCGGTCTAAGTGGAGGAGTGAAAAAGTGACATCTAATGAATAGTTGCCACAAAACTTATTCTCATTACTTTTTGTTCCTTGTCATTTTTCTTTCAGGCTTTTTTCATCATCACAGCAGCTTGAAATTTTGAAAATACATGCTATTTGAGGAGGTAGCTGTACATGTGAAAAAAAAGAAGGGAAACAAACATCCATACTTGTGACTGATATGAAAAATAAACTATACATATAAATGTATATTTCACTTTTCTTTCTAGCAATTAAAAAATGTACATACGACAGTATTTCTTTCTTTTCCTCAATAAATACGACAACAGTATTTTTCCTTCCCTTCAGTACACCGAGCCTTTCCCTTAGTACATATCACAGTACTTTTCCTTTTTGCTCAGTGCATATGAGAATAATTTTCCTTTTCCTCCATGCATATGACACTACTTGCCCTTTTCCTTTTCTTTCCCTAAATAGAGAAGACAAGACAGAAATTTTCTTTCCCTCAATACACAACACTATTTTTTCTCCCACTCTCTCTCTTGTACAGAGTCAGTTTCAATGTACTGGAAGGTTATGCCTACGGGAAACTGAAGGACAGCTCAAGCAACGAGTGGACGGGCACGGTAGGAGCTCTGCAGTCAGGGGAAGCTGACCTCACTGTCTCTGAATTGTCCATCACTGAGGAGAGGTTGAAAGTTGTTACCTACACCCAGCCTATCTATATCATCAGGTGAGAGATACAGGTGATGATCAAATAATATTTTAAAGATGTTGAACAAAGTGCTCCCTTAACAGATTAATTGGATCAGCAAAATGTTCAGAATATGAAATGTCAAATAATTAGATTGATCTATCTATATGCCAGGCTGGCAGTCCTATACAGGGTGCCCCAGACACTACACTATACACTCACATACAACATTGACACTGTTAATCCAAATTCTAATCTATTTATCTATATACCAGGCCAACAATCCTCCCCAAGACACCGCAGACAAATCACCACACATTCACACTCTTAACTTCATTATTATTAACGATTTAGCTGTCTATACATCAGGCTGGCAATCACACACAAAATGGCCCAAACAAGGCACCACACACACATTCACACTCTTAATATCATCTGTCAGGCCCTAGTGGAAAGGGACAATCTTGTGGCCCACCATACTACACCTCAGGAGGTCAGACACAGCATTCAGTTAACAAAAAATCACATTAACACCCACTCCCCACAGAACATAGTAACACAAAATCAGATTAACACTCACCCCAACGTCACATTCACAAGACAAGTTCTCATCCCACAGCCGTAAACTGTTTGCGGCCACCCACGAGGACCTTGCCAAGAAGATGCTTGCCTACACAACCCCAACGGACACAGCTCTGTACCGGCGCATCCCGGCTAACACGACAGGACTCGCCAGCATCCTCTTCTTCATCGAGCGACTCCAGAGGTGCTACATACCCACGGGGGAGAAGCCTGTTAGCATGGGAGTTGCTGCTGGCTGGTACATGTTGTCAGCTCTCCTACAACAAGGTGAGGACCTGTTGAGGTGTAAGACTGGTCAGTTCAAGTGTTGGAGCATTTAGTGTTTGGTAAGATGGCTGGTACATGTTGCCAGCCCTCCTACAGCAGGGTGAGGACCTGTTGGGGTATGAGACTAAGTTGAATGCAAGGGTAGTGGTGTTTAATGTTTGATAAGATGGGAATACAGAAAGACAGTTATTAAAGGATAGATTTAAAACTGGGAAACTTTACATGATACCTGGTGTATTTTCATAATTGAGCTGATATTAACTTGAATTAGTTCTGGCATGAGCAATATAAGCAAGTGGTGTTAATATGACTGATATGGATATCAAGTAATGTATTTAATTTTATCAGTAGTTCTCTTCATATGATGATATCAACAGTTTTCTTAGTAAGATATGAGATATAAATCTTTTAGAAATGATGAGAAAACTCTTAAATTGCATTTTCATCTCTGAAACATTTTAAAATGGTCTTTTCTACATTTTTTAATTTAAAAAGATGTGTTACTTTCAAAGATTTTAAATTGCCTTTGTATCATCCTCCATGTCTTAAAATTGCCTTTTCATGGCATCTTTCCCTCCTCCTCTTCCTCCTGCAGGCTCCAACACCTACCCAATCAGCAGTGCAGCACGGGTAATCTACTGGGTTGGCTACAGTGTGTCCCTCATTGTGTACACATCATACTCTGCCACACTGGTCTCACATTTTGCTGTGGAGCAGCCTGCACCTCTGCCATTCAGCAACCTGCGGGACCTGTCTAGGCAGTCAGGCTGGGATGCTGGATGCAACAACAATGACCTCTTCCAAGTGACAGCCTCGGTGGGTCCTTGGCTTCTTGCTGTGTGAACTGATATACCATCCAGTGGCTGAGAGTTGAGGAGAGAGAGCGAGAGAGAGAGAGAGAGAGAGAGAGAGAGAGAGAGAGAGAGAGAGAGAGAGAGAGAGAGAGAGAGAGAGAGAGAGAGAGAGAGAAAGAGAGAAAGAGAGAAAGAGAGAGGAGAGAGAGAGAGAGAGAGAGAGAGAGAGAGAGAGAGAGAGAGAGAGAGAGAGAGAGAGAGAATTTTGTTCAGTGCCAGATTTAGGAGTCCACAAAAAGACCAGCTGCCCAGGAGCCTCCACAATCTGGGGTCTCCACAATCTGAGGAGTCTCCCACATAAATATTCTGTAAGTGAAAGAAACTTAAATTAATCAAACACTAGTTTTCTATGAACTAAATATTTTTTTTATTACTATCAAAATAACCACTTGTTTCATTTACACTAAATAAATATGTTCCTTTCACTATAATATATTATATGTATTAAAAACTGCATGGAATACAGATACAAAAATATTAATATAAATATTTCAGGTAGATGGCCTCCACACTCAGGCTGCTCACAGGCCTCCACAGACACAAATCCAGCCCTTGATTTGTAAATTAATTATTTTATTTAATTATTTATTTTTCCTTTGTAAGAGGAGCACTGCCTTAGGGAGGGAGAGAGAGAAAGAGAATAAAAAAAAAAAAAAAAAACAGATGCCATTTCTTTAAGAAATGGCATCTGTAATAATAATCTGTTATATGCCATAATAAATTATGGCATATAACATTTTATGTTATATGCCATTTGATAACAGTTTTCTATAGATCTAAGTGTAACTCAGTAAGTTTGTAACACAATCTCCCTCTCCTAAATCCAAATTGCTTTATTATCACTGGGAGAGGCTGGGATGGACTGGGAGAGGCTGGAATGCACTGAGAGAGGCTGGGATGGACTGGGAGAGGCTGGGATGGACTGGGAGAGGCTGGAATGCACTGAGAGAGGCTGGGATGGACTGGGAGAAGCTAGGATGCACTGGGAGAGGCTGGGATGGACTGGGAGAGGCTGGGATGGACTGGGAGAGGCTGGAATGCACTGAGAGAGGCTGGGATGGACTGAAATGCACTGGGAGAGGCTGGGATGGACTGGGAGAGTCTAGGATGCACTGGGAGAGGCTGGGATGGACTGGGAGAGGCTGGAATGCACTGAGAGAGGCTGGGATGGACTGGGAGAGGCTGGGATGGACTGGGAGAGGCTGGAATGCACTGAGAGAGGCTGGGATGGACTGGGAGAGGCTAGGATGCACTGGGAGAGGCTGGGATGAAAAGGCTGGGGCTGGGGCTGAGGCTGGGGGAAAAGGTCAAGAATGTTGGGTGTATCTCCAAGACAGTCAGGAATACGAGTAGGGTGTTGCACCAATTGCTCTAGGTCATGGAGGATAGCAAAGTTGTAGGCTAGTTCACCAGTGAAGGGAGAGGAAAGCCAAAGCTGGTGGTGAACATTGAAGTCTCCAAGAATGGAGATCTCTGCAAAAGGGAAGAGGGTCAGAATGTGCTCCACTTTGGAAGTTAAGTAGTTAAAGAATTTCTTATAATCAGAGGAGTTAGGTGAGAGGTATACAGCACAGATAAATTTAGTATGAGAGTGACTCTGTAGTCGTAGCCAGATGGTGGAAAACTCAGAAGATTCAAGAGCGTGGGCACGAGAGCAGGTTAAATCATTGCGCACATAAACGCAGCATCCAGCTTTGGACTGAAAATGAGGATAGAGAAAGTAAGAGGGAACAGAAAAGGAGCTACTGTCAGTTGCCTCAGACACCTGAGTTTCAGTGAGGAAAAGAAGATGAGGTTTAGAAGAGGAGAGGTGGTGTTCTACAGATTGAAAATTAGATCTTTGACTGCGAATGTTGCAGAAGTTAATGAAGAAAAAGTTGAGGGGGGGTGTCAAGACACTTAGGGTCTTTGACAGAAAGGCAGTCTGACCTGGGGACATTTATGGTCCCCTCCCCAGATGGGGACTACGAGGCTGGTGTAGGAGTCCCCACGATGATTTTAAAATTTTTGAGTGAAGGGTGTGTGTGTTATTAGGTGCTTGTAGTTTTGTGTGGAGGAAGAGAGTTGTCTTTAGAGGGCAGGCTATGACTGCCCCCTTGTGTTGTGAGACACAAAGGGAAACGTTCAGCGAGGTCACAGCTGGGTTTAATGATAAGTTCACAGCACCCCCTGAACAGTGCTTTAGACCTCACTGGTAGTAATTATTCATTTAGGCAGATGTCTACTGCCTCCTCATATATATATATATATATATATATATATATATATATATATATATATATATATATATATATATATATATATATATATATATATATATATACCCAGCCAACATTGGATAATGGGAGGCATGTGGGTGTTTTGTGGGCTACTTTATGGGTCCCATGTGGGCTACCCACATTACTGTAAAACACAGGTTGTTCTTGGAGATTTAAACTTTTTGCATTTATAAATATTCATTCACATGACAGTAAAGATTCATTTTACTAACATGCCAGTTTCTCTTAAACCAAGCAATTTACGTGTAATCTTATCTTACAAATGGCTTGAGGCATTCTCTAACCCTCTTGGAAAGTTGACAGATATAAGTAATACTGCTAATTTTCATTGAAATATTAAAAGAAAATTAAATAAATAAATAAATAAATAAAATAAATAAATAAATAAATAAATAAAAATCTTTTGGTTCAGTGATGTTCCTCATTTTTTGTCCAAGGTTCTAACCATACCTAAACTAACTTAACAACACCAAAACTAACCTAACCATACCTGCTGTAACCTAACCATACCTAAACTAACTTGACCACACCAAAACTAACCTAACCATACCTGCTGTAATCTAACCATACCTAAACTAACTTAACCACATCCAAACCTAACTACACCCAAACTAACCTAACTGTACTTGCTGTAACCTAACCATACCCAAAACTAACCTAACTACACCCAACCATATCAAACCTAACCTAACCATACCTAAACTCAAGGCAAGGTATGGCGTGTCTAGCCAGTGGTAGCCATAATTATTTCCTATTTTCATCAATAAGAAAAGGCATTGAATTCAATTTAAAAAAAACCTTTCAATTATTGTTAAAGGTTTGTAGAAAAGAATATATCAAGAGCTAGTGTTATTTCATAAGATAGGTAATGAAATACTGGCACATTAATAAAAGTGATATCAAGCCTCAATATACTGACATACGGTAATAACAGTGTAGTACCATCACAATCACCAGCACCACCACCTTACCATTTATATCACTAGACAACCACCTCTACACCGTACGTAATGTACTTTCCACATATAATGCATACCTTTGGGCAAATTGGTGTCAGCGGAGCATTGAATGAATGCCTCTTGGCACTTGCTGGGAGACTGGATGCCTTGGTAATCTGCAGGGATCACCACTTTTTAACACAGGCTAACTTCTTACTTTACACGTTATGGAAGGCATCAAGTATGGCTTCAAGCATTTTAAAGTATTCACAACATTGTCGAGTGCAATTTAAGATACCTTACTTCTGAACTGGTGTGAACCGCCAACGTACTGTTTACAGCACCCGCTGGGTTAAAACGTATGTTCACTTTTTAAATCTCTGAATTAAAGTATATTGCATTTTCAAGTTCAAAAATTAAAAATATTATTGCATAAAAATAATGCACTTTTCTTTCTCTTTCCACAAGTTACCTCCAGCAGATTATTAAAGGTAGGTGGAAATTTTATTTAGAGCATGATGAACCCAGCCGTTAGCAGGAAGGCGGCACAACAACGTCAGCGGCGCACCTACAGAGTGAGAAGAGATATTTTCGCTGAGTACGACGATGCTGAGTTACTGAAAAGATTCAGATTGGACCGTGCTGGTATTGTTGCAGTGACTGATATAGTGAGAGACAAGCTGCAAAGTAAAACTGAAAGAAATAGAGCCTTGACCCCTGAGATGGTGGCCATCATATTACGATATTTAGCCACAGGAAAAATGCAACAGTGCAGTTGTGATGATTTTGGAACAACGCAGCCCACTATCAGCCGTGCAATATCACAGACAATTGATGCACTGGCTGACCCAGAAGTAATCTGCCAGTTCGTGGCTTTCCCTCACACCCAGCGTGAAGTGCAGCAAAAACAGGCAGAGTTCATGCAAGTAACTCAGTTTCCCGGTGTTGTGGGAGTGATTGATGGTACTCATATAAGAATTGTGTCTCCTCATGTCGATGAACATGTATATGTGAACAGGAAACGCTATCACAGCATAAATGTGCAAGTAGTATTTGATGCTCACTATAAGATTCTTGACATTGTGGCAAGGTGGCCTGGCTCAGTCAACGATGCAAGAATACTAGATAAGTCAGCACTCAAACTGATGTTTGAGGAACAACATGTACCTGCAGGATGCTACCTTCCCGGGGACAGTGGCTATCCCTGTAAGCAGTGGCTCCTCACTCCTTACCTTCGCCCTCAAACTGTTGCACAAGCTAATTATAACAGGTGGGTTTATTTGTAAATAGTGTTCTGTTAGGTTTAGATATGCTTTGAACGAATCTAGTAGCTTTCTCCCCAGGGCCGCCCTCCCGCGTGTGCCCGCAGCCCCTACAAGAACCGGTCCCTGCCCCCCTTTGGGCACGCTCTCCTCCCAAGGCTAAGTCCCCGGGGCGTGGCCGCCCAAACTAACCCCCCTCCTCCCAACAGTTCCAGTACCTTACGATGCAGCCGAGGGGACTGACGCCACCACCACCACTGCCACCACCGCCACAACAAGGGTTATTCAAATGGGGAACATGCTTCAGGTGTTGCCCCAAGATGCCTCAGCCCCGCAGCCCCACTTCCCCATGATAGTGCAGGCAGGGAATGTCATACAGGTGAGAGAGAGAGAGAGAGAGAGAGAGAGAGAGAGAGAGAGAGAGAGAGAGAGAGAGAGAGAGAGAGAGAGAAAGTTTTTTACATACAGAAAGGAGAGACAGAGATAGAAAATCAATCTTACTACTACTACTACTACTACTACTACTACTACTACTACTACTACTTCTGAGCACCTCCTTCCTCTCAGGTTGTTCCAGCTGACAACACGCAGGTATTAGGGGCAGAAGTCGTTGGAGTTGGTCGGGTCATGCAAGTGGTCGGAGTCCCAGGCTTTCCCCCGACCCCAGCCCCAGACCCCTGCCCCAGCCACCCCTCTCCCTGTGACCCCTGCCCAGTCATCCCTCACCCCCTCCTGCCCCCCTGCGGTGCTGCCAGCGGGGGTGATGGGAGGTGGAGGTGGGCCACACACACCTGGGTTAGCTGTGGCTTGGCTTATCTCCCTCCTCAGCAGGTGAGAGAGAGAGAGAGTGTATATACATCTGTTGTTATTGTATTTATTTGTCTATATTTTCCTTACAGAGTGATTGATTGATTAAATGATATATATTGGTGTTAATATATACAGACAGACTGGTATATAGACATTCTGATATGTGATCGGCCAGTCCATGGAGCACAAGGTCTTTGTGGACTAATGAATATTTTACACTAAGGTTTAAGACCAGTGTTTTATTCAGCTATCATGAAAAAAAAAAGAAAAAGACAGTACATAATTATTTAGTAAGTAATTCATAACTTTAACCCAATCAAATTATAGATACATGCAAAAAAGAATTATATCAATAACAAAAGTAAATAATAATAATAATAATAATAATAACTATTACAAATTACAAACAATTACATATGTTTATAATAGTAGAGCTGATTACAATTTGAAAACTAATAAATACAATGAATAATTACTTGTTAAGTGTTGTTTTATCAGTAATTTAAAGGAATGTAATGGTTTGTTTTTAACTGTGTCCGAGAGCCGGGTCCAGTGCTTGGTTCCTCGTGAGACGACACTCTGTTGGGCACGGGAGGTTCAGCAGAAGGGTGTCCTCAAGTTACCTGTCTGTCTTAACTGAATATCATGAGCCCGTGTCTCTTGTGTTTGTATTAAGAGCTTTGTATACAAACGCCAAGGTCTGGAATACAGTAATGTCTCCAGTTTCTAGGAGTTTAAGATCCACTGCTATGTTCGGACTTGTTACTGTTTGTCTTATTCCAAATTAGCTTTTTTGGGGCAAGAAATAATTTATGAGTGTAGGTTGCACTAGGAGAAAGAGAGAGAGAGAGAGAGAGAGAGAGAGAGAGAGAGAGAGAGAGAGAGAGAGAGAGAGAGAGAGAGAGAGAGAGAGAGAGAGAGAGAGAGAGAGAGAGAGAGAGAGAGAGAGAGAATGTTTGATATTATTATTATTATTATTATTATTATTATTATTATTATTATTATTATTATTATTATTATTATTATTATTATTATTACTGCTACATATTTCTCTCTCTCTCTCTCTCTCTCTCTCTCTCTCTCTCTCTCTCTCTCTCTCTCTCTCTCTCTCTCTCTCTCTCTCTCTCTCTCTCTCTCTCTCTCTCTCTCTCTCTCTCTCTCTCTCTCTTACAATAATAGTTTTACCCTTCTCTCTCATCCTCTCTCCCACTTCCACTCACTCACTCTCTCCCTCCTTTTGCAGCAAATCCCGAGGATCAACGAGGACATGGTGGACCCAGAGATTGCAGCAGCAGCGAGAGAGAGAGAGAGAAGCAAGAGAGGAGGGAGAGGAAGGAGAGGAGGAGGAGAGAGAGGGAGGCCAGGAGGGAGGCACGTCAGAGAGAGAGGGAGAGGAAGAGGTTGATTCTGTTACAACAACAACTGCAACAACAACAACAGTTAGTCAGTGAGGAGGGGGAGGGGCCGTCCTCTGATGCTGAGGATGAGGTATTGTTCAGGGTAAGTAGTAGTAGTAATGCATCATTTTTAAACTTTCCGAGATAATCTTATTTCAACAGGTAGAGATGAAAAAGTCCTCTAACTGACAAAAAAAAACATTATCTATTTATTTTGTTATGTAGGCCAGCCAGCCGTGGGGGGGGACAAAACTTCAATAAAAGAGACTCTCTGAGGTGTGGCTCCCCAAAATAGAATTGCAAATGGTAGCCAGAATTTACATGAATACTGGAGGGTGCTGTCAGGCCAAACCAGCTCCCCATCTGTGCCTATGCAGTGTCTGGCCAGCCACTAGTGTGTTTTGGGGGCTCAGACCAGCAGATTCCCACTGTTTATTCACTGTTTGTGTTGATGCAGTGTCTGGCCAGCCACTTGTGTGTTTTGGGGGCTCAGACCAGCAGATTCCCAGTGTTTATTCACTGTTTGTGTTGATGCAGTGTCTGGCCAGCCACTTGTGTGTTTTGGGGGCTCAGACCAGCAGATTCCCAGTGTTTATTCACTGTTTGTGTTGATTTAGTGTTTGGCCAGCCACTTGTGTGTTTTGGGGGCTCAGACCAGCAGATTCCCACTGTTTATTCACTGTTTGTGTTGATCTAGTGTTTGGCCAGCCACTTGTGTGTATGTAGGGGACTCAGACCAGCAGATTCCCACTGTTTATCCACTGTTTGTGTTGATGCAGTGTTTGGCCAGCCACTTGTGTGTTTTGGGGGCTCAGACCAGCAGATTCCTACTATTTATCCACTGTTTGTGTTGATCTAGTGTTTGGCCAGCCACTTGTGTCTATGTAGGGGATTCAGACCAGCAGATTCCCACTGTTTATCCACTGTTTGTGTTGATCTAGTGTTTGGCCAGCCAGTTGTGTGTTTTGGGTGCTCAGACCAGCAGATTCCCACTGTTTATTCACTGTTTGTGTTGATCTAGTGTTTGGCCAGCCACTTGTGTGTTTTGGGGGCTCAGACCAGCAGATTCTCACTGTTTATTCACTGTTTGTGTTGATCTAGTGTTTGGCCAGCCACTTGTGTGTATGTAGGGGACTCAGACCAGCAGATTCCCACTGTTTATCCATTGTTTGTGTTGATGCAGTGTTTAGCCAGCCACTTGTGTGTATGTAGGGGACTCAGACCAGCAGATTCCCACTGTTTATCCACTGTTTGTGTTGATGCAGTGTTTGGCCAGCCACTTGTGTGTATGTAGGGGACTCAGACCAGCAGATTCCCACTGTTTATTCACTGTTCGTGTTGATGCAGTATTTGGCCAGCCACTTGTGTGTATGTAGCGGACTCAGACCAGCAGATTCCCACTGTTTATCCACTGTTTGTGTTGATGCAGTGTTTGGCCAGCCACTTGTGTGTTTTGGGGGCTCAGACCAGCAGATTCCTACTATTTATCCACTGTTTGTGTTGATCTAGTGTTTGGCCAGCCACTTGTGTTTATGTAGGGGATTCAGACCAACAGATTCCCACTGTTTATCCACTGTTTGTGTTGATCTAGTGTTTGGCCAGCCAGTTGTGTGTTTTGGGGGCTCAGACCAGCAGATTCCCACTGTTTATTCACTGTTTGTGTTGATCTAGTGTTTGGCCAGCCACTTGTGTGTTTTGGGGGCTCAGACCAGCAGATTCTCACTGTTTATTCACTGTTTGTGTTGATCTAGTGTTTGGCCAGCCACTTGTGTGTATGTAGGGGACTCAGACCAGCAGATTCCCACTGTTTATCCATTGTTTGTGTTGATGCAGTGTTTAGCCAGCCACTTGTGTGTATGTAGGGGACTCAGACCAGCAGATTCCCACTGTTTATCCACTGTTTGTGTTGATGCAGTGTTTGGCCAGCCACTTGTGTGTATGTAGGGGGACTCAGACCAGCAGATTCCCACTGTTTATTCACTGTTTGTGTTGATGCAGTATTTGGCCAGCCACTTGTGTGTATGTAGCGGACTCAGACCAGCAGATTCCCACTGTTTATCCACTGTTTGTGTTGATGCAGTGTTTGGCCAGCCACTTGTGTGTTTTGGGGGCTCAGACCAGCAGATTCCTACTATTTATCCACTGTTTGTGTTGATCTAGTGTTTGGCCAGCCACTTGTGTTTATGTAGGGGACTCAGACCAGCAGATTCCCACTGTTTATCCACTGTTTGTGTTGATCTAGTGTTTGGCCAGCCATTTGTGTGTTTTGGGGGCTCAGACCAGCAGATTCCCACTGTTTATTCACTGTTTGTGTTGATCTAGTGTTTGGCCAGCCACTAGTGTGTTTTGGGGGCTCAGACCAGCAGATTCTCACTGTTTATTCACTGTTTGTGTTGATCTAGTGTTTGGCCAGCCACTTGTGTGTATGTAGGGGACTCAGACCAGCAGATTCCCACTGTTTATTCACTGTTTGTGTTGATGCAGTATTTGGCCAGCCACTTGTGTGTATGTAGCGGACTCAGACCAGCAGATTCCCACTGTTTATCCACTGTTTGTGTTGATGCAGTGTTTGGCCAGCCACTTGTGTGTTTTGGGGGCTCAGACCAGCAGATTCCTACTATTTATCCACTGTTTGTGTTGATCTAGTGTTTGGCCAGCCACTTGTGTTTATGTAGGGGGACTCAGACCAGCAGATTCCCACTGTTTATCCACTGTTTGTGTTGATCTAGTGTTTGGCCAGCCACTTGTGTGTATGTAGGGGACTCAGACCAGCAGATTCCCACTGTTTATTCACTGTTTGTGTTGATCTAGTGTTTGGCCAGCCACTTGTGTGTATGTAGGGGACTCAGACCAGCAGATTCCCACTGTTTATCCATTGTTTGTGTTGATGCAGTGTTTGGCCAGCCACTTGTGTGTATGTAGGGGACTCAGACCAGCAGATTCCCACTGTTTATCCACTGTTTGTGTTGATGCAGTGTTTGGCCAGCCACTTGTGTGTATGTAGGGGACTCAGACCAGCAGATTCCCACTGTTTATTCACTGTTTGTGTTGATGCAGTGTTTGGCCAGCCACTTGTGTGTATGTAGGGGACTCAGACCAGCAGATTCCCACTGTTTATCCACTGTTTGTGTTGATGCAGTGTTTGGCCAACCACTTGTGTGTTTTGGGGGCTCTGACCAGCAGATTCCTACTATTTATCCACTGTTTGTGTTGATCTAGTGTTTGGCCAGCCACTTGTGTTTATGTAGGGGACTCAGACCAGCAGATTCCCACTGTTTATCCACTGTTTGAGTTGATCTAGTGTTTGGCCAGCCACTTGTGTGTTTTGGGGGCTCAGACCAGCAGATTCCCACTGTTTATTCACTGTTTGTGTTGATCTAGTGTTTGGCCAGCCACTAGTGTGTTTTTGGGGGCTCAGACCAGCAGATTCTCACTGTTTATTCACTGTTTGTGTTGATGCAGTGTTTGGCCAGCCACTTGTGTGTATGTAGGGGACTCAGACCAGCAGATTCCCACTGTTTATCCATTGTTTGTGTTGATGCAGTGTTTGGCCAGCCACTTGTGTGTATGTAGGGGACTGAGACAAGTTTATTTAATGTTCAGTGACCCATTTGCAGGCACAGGGGTGTTGAGGAGCTGGGTGTGCAGGAGACAGACAATTACAAAGGTTTACAGTTCAAATGCTACATGTATCTTCAAAATACAGATAATAAGTAGATAAATATTGAAATTAATATAAAATACCATTCTTTGTTTAACACTTAACCAAACTTAACCAACATACACACACACGCTAACTCAGACAGTTCCCTAACTACCTTACCAATCCCGCAGGAGGCCATGTCGGAGGTGCCGGTGGTGGGGTCGCCAGTTCCGGAGTACGAGGTGGAGGAGGAAAAGGAAGAGGAGGACGAGGAGGAGGCACGGATAAGGAAGAAGAAAAGATTATTACCTGTAGCCCTCCCTCCAGCTGATAAGGGGATATTAAGGAGCCCTTCCTACAGGTGTGTCCTGTCTACCTGTGTGTCTCTTTCTATCTCTCCTTTTCATTTTTCCAGTTTCCCATTATTTTCTCCACCCTCTCACTGTCTTTTCTCAGCCTCTCACAACCTGTCACACCCTCTCCCAGCTATTCACAGCCACTCACAGCCTCTCTCTCTCACTCTATCTCATTCCCAGTGTATCCAGACCATTCCAGACTTACCCCAAACTGTCCCCAAGACTTCCAGTCCATCCCAACTTCTCACAGCCTCTTCCAGCCTTTCACAGTCTCTCTCTCTCTCTCTCTCTCTCTCTCTCTCTCTCTCTCTCTCTCTCTCTCTCTCTCTCTCTCTCTCTCTCTCTCTCTCTCTCTCTCTCTCTCTATCTCTCTCTCTCTCTCTCTCTCTCTCTCTCTCTCTCTCTCTCTCTCTCTCTCTCTCTCTCTCTCTCTCTCTCTCTCTCTCTCTCTCTCTCTCTCTCTCTCTCTCTCTCTCTCTCTCTCTCTCTCTCTCTCTCTCTCTCATTACCAATGTATCCAGACAATCCCAGACTCACCCCAAACCATCTCCAAGACTCCCCTTCTCTCTTCCTCTCCTCTCCCTCTCTCTCCCTCCCCTCTCTCACTCTCCTAATTCTCCCCAGGAGAGGCCCCAGTGGTGAGCAGATGGTGATGCTGGAGATGATACTGGCATATTGAGTATTATAATTAGCCATAAACACTTGCTTGCTTACTTTCATGTCTACACAGGTTCGTTCGATGCAAGGAGTTGGCACAGGAGGCGTCCGAGGCTGTGTAGAGCGGCCGTCTGAACCTGGTGCCACAGCTTACTATGTTCAACAGGTGCGTGCGTGTGTGTGTGTGTGTGTGTGTGTGTGTGTGTGTGTGTGTGTGTGTGTGTGTGTGTGTGTGTTTTGTGTGGTCATTTCACTATCTATCTATCTGTTTAGTTTGTCTCCATCTGTCTGTCTTTCTGTCATTGGTCTGTCTGTCTGTCTGTGTATTGCAATGATTTTTCAGTTATGTATTTTATTTTTTATTCTTGTGTACTTGTGTCTGTCTGTATGTATGTATGTATCAGTCAGTGAGTCAGTCAGTCAGTCACTCAGTTAGTCAGTTAGTCAGTCATTCAGTCAGTCAGTTAGTCAGTCATTCAGTCAGTTAGTGAGTTAGTCAGTTAGTCAGTCTGTCAGTCACTCACACAGTGTTAATCCTCCTCTTCCTCCTCCTCCTCCTCCTCCTCCTCCTCCTCCTCCTCCTCCTCCTCCTCCTCCTCCTCCTCCTCCTCCTCCTCCTCCTCCTCCTCCTCCTCCTCCTCCTCCTCCTCCTCCTCCTCCTCCTCCTCCTCCTCCTCCTCCTCCTCCTCCTCCTGTTCCCCACCACCCCTGCCGAGAGGTGAGTGTATGTACGTGTGTGTGTGTGTGTGTGTGTGTGTGTGTGTGTAGTAATAATAGTAATGCTATGTACATATATAAATACTGTTAATATTATTGATAAAAAATATTGATGATGATGATGATGATGATTCAGTGGTGATTATGAAAATGTGCATTACAATAGTGTGTGTGTGTGTGTGTGTGTGTGTGTGTGTGTGTGTGTGTGTGTGTGTGTGTGTGTGTGAGGAATAATTGAATAATTGAATAATTGATGCTCTCTCCTTTGCTATTCATTATATACATGGACAGATGCCTGAAGGAAGTGTGTGTAAGGGAGGATAAAGAGATCATGCTGGCCTATGCAGACGATGTCGCTGTCGTGACAGGAAGCCAACAAGATCTTCAAGAGGCCATGACAAGATGGAATGATGTTTTAAATAGGGAAGGAATGAGAATGAACAAACAAAAAACTTATTTACTAGTGGACAAGCAACAAGTGATGGTGTGGCTCTGAGCCACTGTAGTAGGGATGTTATGGTTTAAGTGTAGGAAGTTGCAAATGCTCACCTAATAATTGCACCTTAGTAGAAAAACACAAACAGGAAGTTTATGCAAGTTTTTATCCTTATATAAAATGTTGTATTGCATCAAACCTCCATACATTACTGTCTCTATCCAGTATGAGACCGGTGTTCAGGAAGCACAAGCATGTGCTGAATAACAAGAAGCCGGCATTGGTGAAGGTGACAACATTTCATCTATTTATACATACTTTTTATTATTAAAGCTTATCTTATAATTATTTCTGAAGAGATTGACTAATTTTTGTAGTATTTATGACTTAGAACTATGATAAAGCTATGAATTGATATAATTCCTGATTTGTTTTATCTTTTCATTATCCTTCCTTTGTTAATTGAGCATTTTATATTACTTAGCTTAAAAATGCAAGAACGGTTCAGAAGTATCCAACCTTGGGCTAAGGGCCAAAATTATGGTATCATTCAAAATGTCCTTCAAAGAAAGCCCTCTGTAATCCAACACACTTAGCCCATTAATCCTTCCATTTCTCATCAATTTGTTCAACATTCATATTTTTCCCTTATAGGGTTGAACAATTTTCATGGGTTCAGAGCAAAAGGCTTCCTCATTCCTCCCAAGGTATTCTCGGATGGTAAGCAGGTTTGACTCTGGAGCAAACCTGACCAAGGGCTACTGCCCAAGGCTACAGAGGTTCCTCTCCCTGAGGCTGAATGCACCATGTGAGATGGTTCTGTTATGTGGATGAATGTCATGGTGGATAGCAGTGCCACCACATTCCTACAATCATCCATCACTCCACTGCTCAAACGCTTCTGCAACCAATGATAGGTATGCTGCCACATTCTGCATGGTCTCCTTGGCTCTCAGATAAGGATACTGTCAACAGGTTTGGGATTGCCAAAAAATCATAAGGAGCTATGTCTGAAAAGTCCAGAGAGAGAGAGAGAGAGAAAGAATGAGCAAGAGAAAGAGTAGGATGAAGCAAAGGAAGAGTCAAGAGGGAGGAAGAGAGAGTAGGACAAGAAAAAACAGAACAAATAAATCCCCTACACGTCTTGTCTCCATTCACACAAGCCATGAAAAGCTTGTCCATCCCTGAGTGCTCAGAAGCAGTGTTCCACTGATGATGTGGAAACTTGAGACACCCAATCATTTAATGGGCTTTAGTAGGTTTTGTCACCAGTCTTCTGTGTGTCACTGACTACATTTTGAAATTTTTATCTGTTCTATTTAATTTTGTGTGTATGTACACAATGTTTATGGTCAATAAACTATTTATAAAACTATTTATCTGTGTGAGTAAGATAAAAGCAGTTATTGTTATTATTATTATTATTATTATTATTATTATTATTATTATTATTATTACACATTTTCCTCCTTGTATTTAAATATTATTATTATTATTATTATTATTATTATTATTATTATCATGAATTGTTCTTGTTTATAAATAAAATACTGTAACTGATTATTATTTTTTTTATCATTCATTTAGACTCTCTCTCTCTCTCTCTCTCTCTCTCTCTCTCTCTCTCTCTCTCTCTCTCTCTCTCTCTCTCTCTCTCTCTCTCTCTCATAAAATGACTGGTGAGGAACTCTAATAATTAAAGTGCTAAAAAATCCATTAAACTACGAGAAATAAGACAAATAATTAATGACACACCTAATAACACAAACAAGGAGTAATAAACAAAACTTAAGCCAGAAAACACGAAAAGATAAAACTATCATATAAAGAAATACGAAGTTAAAAAAAAAATCATGAATATCAAATAAATAACTCACATATAATCAATAAACACGTAAGGAACAGTAAATAAACAATTAAGCCATTCATTGCAAGGGCCACAGTCAGAAAGTGAAAAAAAAAAAAATGCTTAGTTAAATACCGAGGCTAAATAAAACAAGGAATTAGACAAATGACAAATAATTAATAAATACATAAGGAATAATGAATAAACAAAAATTAAGCCAGGAAGACTATTATAATTATTGCAAGGAGACGATATGTATGTATGTATGTATTGTATGTAATTCGAGGTTAAAATGGCTCAAATCTGACCCAACAGCAGGCCATAAGTGAAGGTGTTCCTCAAGGCAGGGAGGGGGGGGGGGAGCAATGAATAGGGGAGGGGCTATAAACTATTGGGGGGGTATTAATTAATGACGCATCCAGTTTAGCGTGTGTGTATATTTCGCGTTGTGATAATTTAAAGGTTTTCTCGCGTTTTTATCTTTATTTATTGATTGATTTTATTTATTTATTTTATTTTTTTGGCAGGTGTTATATTTGTTGAGTGTTTTAAGTAACTGTGGCTCATTGCATCAAAACTCCATTCATTACCTTCGTGGGAAGGTTCAATTTGGCAAGGTTTTATTTCGCATTTTGGGTTTTGTAGTAAATTATGCATTTTCTCATATTTTTCTTTGCTGGTATTGTCCCTTCCACGCCATATATGACTGGAAAGTTGGGGGCGCCTTCCCCCCCCCCCCACCCTCCACTGCTACGTTTTTTTTTCTTAATCAGTCAGTCAACCAATCAATCAATCCCTTCATGAATCATACCCATTTCCAGGTGTCACCCCCACCCATAGATCTCTCATTCTGTCATGTATGAACAAGTGCTAAGGGCAAGCTGAACAAGTACAAAGGGCAAGCCAGCTGTCTCTTTTAATATTCTTGCCTGAAATAACATTACAAATGAGGGTCTATTAATCATCCATTAAATAATCCATTTTTATTGCTTTCTCATTCTTCTTCCTCTGTGTATTGTTAAATTGGATGGTTATATCATTGTCCCTTCCTGTGTTTTAGTGTGCCATTACCTGTCCTCTCTTCCAGCTGATATTTAGTTTGTACTAAAATAGACTGGCATAACTTTACAATTTATACACAAATAACAACATAAACCAATAATGCATTGATATTATGCATGATAGGAGTGGACATTTCCACTCTACATCATTAATGAATGCATGATGAGACGCACACTATTACAAAGCTAATGAGTTCAATAAAAAACACTCAATAACAATTTCAATAACTTTATTAAAAATAGCAATCTTTATAAATCATGAAACTAGAAAACTTTAAGAACCTGGGGCTATAACATCAAATGCACAATAATGCAAACACTTTTTACACACACACTCTTTAATGATATTTCCTAATATACAGTATAATTCCAAACAGAGAGAGAGAGAGAGAGAGAGAGAGAGAGAGAGTGATGAACTACCTGGGGTCATAAATGTAAAGTACAGGTATCAGTCAGGCAAAGCATAGTGCTTGCCTGTCTCATATGGAATGTAAAAACATGGCTTCATATCATTCCAGACCTGGGATTATGGCCAAAAGTTACCAAGCAGTGGTGAGCAAAATCCAGTAGAGTAATATTCAGTATCATTGAATTACTGACAAAGTAAAGATCATTATGTGCAATGATACTCACTACCTAGGAGCATTTCAGGTTACTACCAAGAATCTGACCATGCTGGCAGGGATGGTTAGGCTACAACACATTACATACTTCTCCATTCAAATCAGTCAGCTGATTAAATGGTGAGTTAAACCATTTTGATCATCTAAATCATATTAAGGCATTGGATGAGACCTGGACAGCTTGGGTCATCACCATACATAGGTACTCCACTACTCTGTGGGAGGCACTTGATTGTGGCAAGAGTCATCACAATACCAAACACCATCCTTGACAAAGCACAGCATGGCCCACTCATCCACAGGAACCCAGCCATCTCTAAGGAGCAAATCAATGCTGCCCAGTGTCACTCCTCATCACTTTTAGGGAATAAGAAGTAGATCCCACCCCAGCACCATCTTTACATAGAATATAATACAGAGGACAAAGAAGGAATACAAACAGGGCACATGGTATGGTATAGAACACCAACCCTCACTTTTGGAAAACCCCAGCCACTCAGTAGGAGACCAGCCAGTCACCATGGCTATCACCTGGGGATTCTTAGGAACAGGTGTTAGGTATAGAATGAGAGATAAAGAAAACTCCCAATACATTTCAAGTCTATACGCAAGTCTCCATAGATAGACAAAAAAGTGTTCATGAATTAAACACAATATTGTAAGTTTTAAATGTTATGTGGTACCTTAGATAGATGGACAGGTCACTTGAGAAGAGAAAATAAGAAATGTCTTAGGAAGAGTATTTTGTCATATGTATGAATATATATGACTGTATGACATAGATGACTGGTGAAGTAGATTTTGTCCCTTATCAGAGTGGTTGTGTAGCTGAAACAAATTAATGATTATCAAAACAGAGACACATTTGAGCTGATTGGTGAATTACAGTTTCAGAGTGGATACAGCATACACTGGGATGATAAAACTACTGCAGTCATAAAGTAGATGAAAAAATACTGTGGGGAGGAATGTAAAGCAGTAACATATGCAACAAAAGAAAGAAAGAAAGAAAGAAAGAAAGAAAGAAAGAGAGAGAGAGAGAGAGAGAGAGAGAGAGAGAGAGAGAGAGAGAGAGAGAGAGAGAGAGAGAGAGAGAGAGAGAGAGAGAGAGAGAGAGAGAGAGAGAGAGAGAGAGAGAATGATGTGACATGACATCTTTAAGTACAAATGAGTATATAGTAACCATACACTGATACTTGTCCCCTTATACAGTGATAAGTTTACCCAAACACAATGGACACGGATGGAACTTTTGGAGGCTAAAGTGCTCCAGGTGACTGGTGGACTCCATTTCATTGCGGAGGTCCAGGATTCTCTGCACAGTTGGGCTTTTGGTGTCAGTGGAAGTGGTGGCAGTGTGGCAGCAGTAACAGTTTTGGTCTTCCTATGGGCAAGTTCTGTAGGATTCATATTCTCCCTCCTCATGAGGGACATCAGTGTGAAGGGTCAACGGAGCATCAATTCCCTCCTCAGGCAAAGAATGATGGATGCAATTTTCTGTTTCTTGTTGTTGCTCCACCTTTTCAGAGTGCTTGAGGCGCTCGTCAGCCACCTTTCCACTGGTGGTGGGTGTCTCAGACTCACTGGTTCCTGTTCCACATCAAGAGTGTTAGCAGATGCCACTTGTATTTCATCTACTTAGTACATTACATCATTACATAAATAACTGGTGTTATCTGATATTAAAGTGCTAATGAGCAACATGCCACAGAAATCTGTTTATTTCAAGAAAATTATGAAGATAATAATAATGTTTCGTTGCACTTCATAAGATGGCTCAGTTTTTACTACTCACCAACACTGCTAAAGATAGCAACTGGACTCTTAAGGACGCTGCTTATCTTCTCGAGCTGCTGAAGGTCATGATCTGCTTCCTTTTCCTGCACCAGCTTTGATATCAAATCCTGCAGGAAACAACTGTGTTAATTCACATTTTGAATAAATCTAATAGATGAAATTTCACTTACAACACCTTATGTGTCTCTGGTGACTCATGGAGGACAGATACATCACCTGAGAGTAAATGGTCAGTGAAGAAGTTGACCCTTGATCCTGGCTAATCACATTAAGTACATTAAACACTCCTGTTAACTAATAAATGAGGTGTAGATTTCTCTGGAAGGTTACATTACACTACTTCCCTGGCATTTGAAAACATTTTGCTCTACATGAACTCATATGGAAGCTTTACTGCAACATTAAATCTCAGCTAGATGCCAGATGGTGTAGCCTCCATCACAGAGCAAGGTAATGATATGAAGGCTTAGTACTTTGGTCAACACCTGAATAAGAACCGTTTGAGATGCAGCAGAGATCACTAACCTGCCAGCAATTGAATAAGAAGTGTGTGAGATGCAGCAGAGATCACTAACCTGCCAGCAATTGAATAAGAAGTGTGTGAGATGCAGCAGAAATCACTAATCTGCCATGACATGAATAAGAAGTGTGTGAGATGCAAAAGAGAGCACTAACCTGCAGAGTGGTTTTGCTTCATTTCCTCTCATTCATGATGGAGGCTGGCAAGGTCTAACTCGCGTTCTCGAGCTTGTTACTTCATCACTCCTCACTGCAACTGGTAGATGGTGATGTAGTCACCTGAAGAAGGATAAAATTCTTCATTAAAAGACCAAGGAAATGGCATACAGTAAACAGTAAACACTTCCTCCACTTCACTTTTACAGATGATTCAAATGAGCAAAAAACATGCACACACCGATGGACTCTGTCTTCTCATGCACTACAGCATGCTCAAGCTGCTACTTCCTGTCACTTAGCTCAGCCACCTCCTTCATGCTGCAAGTTAACCTGCTCTCCAGGACCCTGTGAGCCTCCTGCAGTTGTTGCAGCTTCTGTTAAAGCTCAGTTCCTCCCAATCCTGTTGTTTCTCCTGATAAAACAATAAGTTTGTTTCTCTCAACTTTTCTTAATACAGCCTCAATAAACAAATCCAATAACAATGCTTTTATTTTGTTATTAATTCAAAAAATTGAGCAACAGTGAGGAAAAATTATTTGCTTTATTATTAGAGAATATAAACTTTCTTACCTTTTGGTTCAGTTATGACATCTTCAGACAACTTTTCATGAGCAAGAGATTCTCCCAGCAGTTTGTTATACTTATCCCTCTCACAGTCTAGCTGAACCTGAAGACTGCTGCACTCACTCTCCAACCTGCTAACCTCAGATGTCAGTGTAGCCACTTGACCCAGCAATTTCCCCTTGGTATCTGTACCTGGAGGTGAAAAATTGATGCAACAGAGGGCCAGACAAGAATGACCAATGGAAGTAATTAGACGTAATGTAAGAAGTGGGTATAAGACTAAGGGAAATAGAAGGGCAATGGAGAGAGGGTTAGATGCACCAGAAATGTCTGTGGAGCCAGGAAAAATTTTAACTTGTAACAGAGATAACTAAGAGCAACTGTGAATGAATGTGATGTGGCCTCATCCCATGACTGGGAAAATGCAAAAGCAGCACCTCAGACACCAGGACCATGATGACTGGCAGCTCCCAAAATTAGCTGCTGGCTTTTGTACTCCTAGTCACCACAGGAGGCTCATCCACAGCTAATCCTATCAGCTGATCATCTTGGGTGAAGTAATTGTTTATCAGTCTGGCTGTTGAGTCCTGATGCAGAGATGTGTGTGTGTGTGTGTGTGTGTGTGTGTGTGTGTGTGTGTGTGTGTGTGTGTGTGTGTGTGTGTGTGTGTGTGTGTGTGTGTGTGTGTGTGTGTGCACTTTGGAAAGCCTCCCTCCAAGGAGAATGTCAGTTTGATATACAAATATATATTCATGTGGATGGTAGCTCACATTTAGCTTCTGAGTTCTCACATGAAGACATGCCATCCTTGTCTTTTTCCTCTGAGGGAGTGACTTTATACTCTGTGATAAGTGCATGCAGCTCACTATTCTGTCTTGTGACGTTTTTGATTTCTATCTGTGAAAGACACAAGAAGGCAGTAAGTTAACTTGTTTAACATGCCACATCATTTTATATATATTATGCCAAGTTTAAACAGGAAAGCCTCACCAGAAGCATCAACTAAAGACCAAAGTGATTAACAAATCTTTCACTTTACCACCCTTAATGACAAAAGCTGCTGATGTAGCATCCCATCCATATCCTGCATTTTTACACCTTCATGATTCCATTAGATTACATTAGATTACATTAGAACAGTATGTGACCAATGACGTCTCCATTCTACATTGCCATGACAAGAATACAGGGCTTTACTGAACATAAACCAAGGACGCCTCCATTCTACATTGCCATGACAAGAATACGGGGCTTTACTGAACATAAACCAAGGACGCCTCCATTCTACATTGCCATGACAAGAATACAGGGCTTTACTGAACATAAACCAATGACGCCTCCATTCTACATTGCCATGACAAGAATACAGGGCTTTACTGAACATAAACCAAGGATTCCCTCCTCCTCTCTCTAAGGGTTAGGGTTCTCTCAACAGTTACAGCGTGGTGTGAGAGATGCAGTGCTGTCAAGGCTTTACTATTTACAGGAAGCAACACACCAATAAATAAATGTTACTTTGGAAATGAAACTGAATAATCAAAGGCTTTATATCTCATGAACTTCCCTTCTTTAATAAACTGTCTTCAAGCTGACAGACTCCAGTAGTATTGCATCTTAGGAATATTCTACAGCTGATTTCATAATAACTGCTCTCTAAAACTGACTACATGCCTCCTTCCCTACCTCCTACAGACTCTACTCAACAATTGTTGTTATTCTGTTCATGCTGGTGTGACAGTTAACCAGTATATTAATTCCTTAGTTATGTACACTCTAGAATGGTGGTTCATTTTATCTACCAGTGATTTGAATTCCCAGCTTCTAAGTATTACATTATTATTTGTTGATTGGTACCATTTGTATGCAATCAGAGAAAGATTTCAATATAAAAACATATCCATGTTACTGTTACCTTTCAGAATGTAAACCAAAATGAAAGCTATGTAAATTTCTTGGTTCTTGTGCTTCTTCAAATGCAGTCCCTTGTCTGGTTTCTCTGTCAATTCTAATTTCTTATTGCTCTGTGGAAAAACAAAGTGCAAATGTTTAGGATGAACTGATTCAATAATATTGCTTTCACAATTTCAATATTGTTCACAATTTCTGCAGGAAGTTTACTCCATATATTTACTATACGATTAAAGAAAAAATGTTTGGCCTTGTGGGATTTAAAACGTTTGGGTATAATCTTGAATCCATTATTTCTTGTTAGGTAGAATGAATGAGGAGGAGGAGGAGGAGGAGGAGGAGGAGGAGGAGGAGGAGGAGGAGGAGGAGGAGGAGGAGGAGGAGGAGGAGGAAGGAGGAGGAGGAGGAGGAGGGAGAAACAAAGATAGGAGGGAAGGAAGAAAGGAAGAAAAGGGAATAAGAGAGAGAGAGAGAGAGAGAGAGAGAGAGAGAGAGAGAGAGAGAGAGAGAGAGAGAGAGAGAGAGAGAGAGAGAGAGAGAGAGAGAGAGAGAGAGAGAGAGAGAGAGAGAGAGAGAGAGAGAGAGAGAGGAGTTGGTAAGGAAAATTATTACAATGGTCCAAGGTGAAGAACAGGGACTGGAATGAGAAGTGGAAGAAGCATATAGAATTGGAAAATATAGTGAAGGAGGTAAAAGACCATTAAAAGTGAGAATGAGATCCCAAGTTACAGTAAAGGAGATCCTAGTGAGAACTGGGAAGCTGGCTGAAAATTCAGAATACAAGAATATTTGGGTAAAAAAGAGATATGAACTTGGAAGAAAGGGAAAAAGAGAAGGATCTGAGGAATGAAGCCAAGCAAAAAAAACGAGAGAAGTACAGAGACCGAGAAGCAGAAATTTTATTGGAGGGTACTAGATATGAAACTAAGGAAATGGTATATTCAGGAAAGGGAACAAGAAATGAAAGAACCACAACAGCAGACAGACAAATTGCATGTGGTGGGAGAAGTAGTATATTAAGAGTAATATATACAAAACAAACTTCATGTAAACAAATAAAATTTTCAGAAAACTTGTCACACAAAACCTTATTAACAACTCACCTTCTCCTTCTGCGGCATTTCCTTCCTTCTTATCTTTCTCCTTTCCTTCCCCATCTTCCTCCTCCTCCTCCTCTCCTTCCTCTTTCTTTCCACCTTCCTCCTCCTCTTGTGACTCTTAACTCTCTTCCTCCTCGTCCTCCTCTTCCCCTGTGCTTCCCTCCTCTGAAAGAAAAGACTTGTTTAAAAAGCAAGCAAATATAGTAGTAATAGTAAAAAAAAGTCAATGAAATGAAAGTTTATACACATATGAAATTAGTGAAAATTTGACACCAAACATTCTCTATCTGTAACATTACATCAGAATGACGAGAACACAAGATATGAAAAGTGAAAGGGAATGATGTATATAACAAAGAAAAACATTGTATAATGACATATGACAGGAAAATAATCTTGTATACTTGTCCCTTAAATACTTGCTTCCTTGTATATTAACTCCCAAAATGCTCATTCCTTGTACTCTCATTTTCAAAACACCTCTTCCTTATATATTGTCACTCAAACACTCCTTTCTTGTACACTTATTCCTAAATCACTCCTGTCTTCCTGTATTCTCATTCTCCAAACACTCGTGCCTCTGCACACCCAGTTCCTCAAAACATTTCTTCATTGTTTACTCATCCCGCAAACACAGCAACTTTCTTGTATACTCAGCTCTCAAAAGATGCATTTTTAAACATCCATAACTCCTTTTATTTTCATTCCCCAAACACTCCCGGCTGTGCACACTCCAGCACGTTAACACAATAACCAAGCAATACACACGACTACTGGCACCATCCAGATCTGGCCCCAGCACCCCTGCCTCCTTGCGTGCCAGCTCCAGCAATGCACGGCCACAGCGGCAGTACGCGTCACCACACTCGGGCGCCTGCTCCCCACACAGCTCCACCAGGGACTCTGTTGCCTCCTGGAGTGGTAAGGAGTGTCAGTTAAACCTGGTGTTTACTTTCACTATGATATGAAACAATTAACAACACAGAAAACAACACAACTAGGTAACATGCAACACATACCACACCTAAGCAACAGACACACCTCGAAGGCAGCGACAGCAGATTTGAAGTCCCCCACCAGGAGGTGTCGCTTGCCCCTAGAGAAACGGTCGAACGCTGCTGCACTTGCCGCACGTCCAAGGGGAGCAAGCAAACAGGCCATCATCAAACAAGTCTCGACTTTAACCATTCGTAATTTACACCATCATATATTGTGGAGTAACTTCATGTTTAGTATATCTTAACATGGAACATTATTAAGAATGTGTACATGCTTGTACTATTTGATAAATTATGTGGTCAGCTACACTTTCCACTCACACTCTCATCCATCACCAAAATTAAACTAACCCCCTATTACTTTCCTCCCACCCTCAGAATTATTAAACTAACCTCCAGTCACATTCTTCTGACACCCTCATCCCTCACTAAAAATTAATACCAACTGGCAAAATTACCAAACTAACCTCTAAATATCATCCTCCCACCATCTAGTCTCTCACTAAAATTAATCTCACCAAGCACGATTATCAAGCTAATATCCAATCACTTTCCTCTGACCCTCAAAATCCTTTCCAGCTGGTAGAATTATTAACCTATACTCCAGTCACTTCCACCCTCTCATCCCTCATTAAAATTAATCCCAGCCTTCAAAATTATTGAACTAACCTCCAGTCAAAGAAATATCACTGGTTTTGTGGGGGATATTGTCACTGCACTAAGGGATGCACACAATTTCTCGTAAGTTTTCACATTTTGCGTTCAACTGTACCGGTCTAAGTGGAGGAGTGAAAAAGTGACACCTAATGAATAGTTGCCACAAAACTTATTCTCATTACTTTTTGTTCCTTGTCATTTTTCTTTCAGGCTTTTTTCATCATCACAGCAGCTTGAAATTTTGAAAATACATGCTATTTGAGGAGGTAGCTGTACATGTGAAAAAAAAGAAGGGAAACAAACATCCATACTTGTGACTGATATGAAAAATAAACTATACATATAAATGTATATTTCACTTTTCTTTCTAGCAATTAAAAAATGTACATACGACAGTATTTCTTTCTTTTCCTCAATAAATACGACAACAGTATTTTTCCTTCCCTTCAGTACACCCAGCCTTTCCCTTAGTACATATCACAGTACTTTTCCTTTTTGCTCAGTGCATATGAGAATAATTTTCCTTTTCCTCCATGCATATGACACTACTTGCCCTTTTCCTTTTCTTTCCCTAAATAGAGAAGACAAGACAGAAATTTTCTTTCCCTCAATACACAACACTATTTTTTCTCCCACTCTCTCTCTTGTACAGAGTCAGTTTCAATGTACTGGAAGGTTATGCCTACGGGAAACTGAAGGACAACTCAAGCAACGAGTGGACGGGCACGGTAGGAGCTCTGCAGTCAGGGGAAGCTGACCTCACTGTCTCTGAATTGTCCATCACTGAGGAGAGGTTGAAAGTTGTTACCTACACCCAGCCTATCTATATCATCAGGTGAGAGATACAGGTGATGATCAAATAATATTTTAAAGATGTTGAACAAAGTGCTCCCTTAACAGATTAATTGGATCAGCAAAATGTTCAGAATATGAAATGTCAAATAATTAGATTGATCTATCTATATGCCAGGCTGGCAGTCCTATACAGGGTGGCCCAGACACTACACTATACACTCACATACAACATTGACACTGTTAATCCACGGGTAATCTACTGGGTTGGCTACAGTGTGTCCCTCATTGTGTACACATCATACTCTGCCACACTGGTCTCACATCTTGCTGTGGAGCAGCCTGCATCTCTGCCATTCAGCAACCTGCGGGACCTGTCTAGGCAGTCAGGCTGGGATGCTGGATGCAACAACAATGACCTCTTCCAAGTGACAGCCTCGGTGGGTCCTTGGCTTCTTGCTGTGTGAACTGATATACCATCCAGTAGTAGCAGTAGTAGTAGTAGCAGTAGCAGTAGTAGTAGCAGTAGTAGTAGTAGTAGTAGTAGTAGCAGTAGTAGTAGTTTTAATTTCTCAAACAACAGTCCCATTGCTTTAATTTCCTGCCTATCTAAAGTTTTTAATCTACCCTTAATAGGAATATTCTTAAACATCTATTACTTCACAGCCTACTTGTATCTGATCGCCAGTATTAGGGTCCATCAAGGCTGCTCCACTGGTCATCTGGCTTTCCTTACTGAATCTTGGTCATCATACTCTTTTAGAGATTTTGGTGAAACTTTTGCTGTTGCCTTGGATATATGAAAAGCTTCTGATAGTCTGGCACAAAGCTTGCATTTCCAAACTACCCTCCTACAGCTTCTTTCCTTCTCTGTGTAACTTCATCTCAAGTTTCCTTTCTGACCATTCTATTGCTGCTGTGGTAGACGGTCACTGTTCTTCTCCTAAATCTGTTAACAGTGGTGTTCCTCAGGATTCTATCGTCATTCACTCTCTTCCTATATTCATCAATGATCTTCTAAACCAAACTTGTTGTCCTATCCAATCCTACACTGATTATACTAACCAGCATTTTTCCAGGTCTTTTCATGGACATCCAACCTTTCGGGAGGCAAACAGTTCACACAGGGAAGCCACAGAATACCTCACTTGTAATCTCTCTCTAAAATTTCTGACTGGGGCAGAGCAAACCTGGTATTGTTCAATGCCTCAAAAACTCAATTCCTCCATCTATCAACTCAACACAACCTTCCAGACAACAAGTATCCCCTCTTCTACACTGAACCTCCTCAGTCTGGAAACTGGAAATTTCATATCTCATCTCTAGCTAAAACAGCTTCTATGAAGTTAGGTATTCTGAGATGTCTGCCAGTTTTTCTCACCCCCCCCTCAGCTGCTGACTCTGTACAAGGGCCTTATCCATCCATGTATGACAAATCCATGTATGAAGAGTTTTAAAGAAAGGACTTACTTATTACTGGTTACACTTGCAATAACACAATATCACGTCCAACACCTCACGGTCACTTGATGCAAGTCACTCATTACCCGACCAACTCATCTCAGCTTCAAGACAACTCAATCTGGAAATAACAGATAAAGGAAATAGGTTGGGCTTTTAATCTTCAAGGGACACATTAAAAATTCTATGTCAAACCAATAGTAGTGAAGAATTCAGTCCCAGATTAATAGAGAAATGCAAGAGTCAACAGTGAAATGTAAACAGCAGGTAATTGGTGTCATTGTGCCTGCCATTCAGTGGAAGGAGAGGTAAATAAGTTGTCAATGTCCCTCCTACATAAAAAATACATAGAGTACATTTATGCACACTACTGCCTATTAATTTATTCTCCCTCAGCAACACTGGATTATATTTAACACCTGCTCACTAACTACTGTCTGTGAAGTAAATCACTGAAACTAGAAACATCACTTATCATCTCTCTCTCTCTCTCTCTCTCTCTCTCTCTCTCTCTCTCTCTCTCTCTCTCTTTTTGTCTCTCTCTGTCTCTCTCTGTCTCTCTCTCTCTCTCTCTCTCTCTCTCTCTCTCTCTCTCTCTCTCTCAGAAGTACTTATAGAACACTGTAAATACTAGTAACACCTTGAATTGTTTTGCTTTGATCAATTGTTACGTGATACTGGCTCCACTATTTCAGCTTTTACTGTGTTTTCACTCTTGACACTGTGGGAGCAAAGATTGTCTTCCTTACGATATAGTACACAGTCAATGCCACACACAGCAACACTGTTCTTCTGTTCCTCCAAGCTTTGAGTTTCCTCACTACAGTATCCTTTAGAATAAGCCCCACAAGGATCTTCCTCACCTCTGTCAGCTTGCAGTCTCTCAAAAAAAAGGGCCTCAGTCAAGATTCTCCTCCAGGCCAGGCCACATGCTGCTTCTGTCTCCAAGAACACACCTACTCATTTCACTGATATAAGCAACCTTTTCAAAGTCCCTCAGAGCCTCTTCCATTTCTAACAATAAGCAATATTTAATTGGTTCCTAAACACACACACACACACACACACACACACACACACACACACACACACACACACACACACACACACACACACACACACACACACACACACCTGCAAGAATTTGTCTTACCCTTAGCCAGTACTCATCTTATACATATAAACAGCAGATAGCACACCTAGAGTGGTCACCACTTCCTGTGAGTGGCAGTGCACAGCTGTTTTCAGTATGAGTGGAAGGTCCACTGTCACATAGTCTTGTGACAGGCTGGGCTGGACACTTGGTGAGCAGTTCTGGAACCTTCAGGGAGGTTTACTGCCAACCTGCACACTGAAAGGAAATGCAGTTTGAGTAAATGTACATATTATTATATAGAGACAAAAACAGTAGTGAGTTATCTAAGGAACTTATGACAGAGATACAGAAGAATTACAAAGATATTACATGGTCCAAGCCTTCAATTCAAAGTAAGTGCTTCAGATCTACACAAACAATTGAGACAGCTTCTAAAATCTACATAAACAATTCATGCAGCTTCTAATTCCATCAGTGAGCGTCATCAACCATTGGTCCCAGGTTAGCTCACAGTCATCCCCAAGTGACGCACACACCTGGCTCACTCAACCCCACATGCTTCATCGCTCTGTCTATCTCACTTGTCCACACCTGGCTCACTCAACCCCACAATTTCCACATTTTTTCCACACCTTCTCCACACTATTTCCACACTTTTCTACACAATTTCCACACATGGCTCACTCAATCCCACAATTTCCACACTTTTCCACACCTGGCTCACTCCATCCCAGAATTTCCACACTTGGCTCGCTCAGTCCCATGTGCTTGATCACTCTGTCTATCTCACTTGTCCACTTAGTTACATAACATTGTAAGCCCTCTCCATTTCTGACAATCCTACTTCCATCACTCTCAACAAGGCTTCACTCAACCCCTCAAAAGCCCAACAACTAGTTTCCAAGCCATTCTTTATTACCATCCTAACACACTTGTTCCCCCAACTGCTACTCCTAATATTCCACACAAACACCTTACTAGTCTCTCATCATCCATTTGCTCTAATCTAGACCCTGCCGAGGTACCCTGCACGAACACCCTCCAAAGCCACCAGCTCCGCCATCATGCCTTCCTTCGCCATCCATCTGACTCTTGCTCCTGCCCTCCACCTCCTGTTGCTGCCACGTCTGGAGTGCGTCAGCCAGCGTCGTGTAGCAGGTGGAATGGCGTCACTGCTGGGCCGTGGTGTCTGGGTGGGGCACAGCGGGAGGCAGGGGATGGGGTAGTCTGGAATGATTTGTTGGTGTTATGGTTGTAGTTGTTTTGTAGAAAGTATAGTTTAATTAGTTTCTTAGTAAATATAATAAAAATATAATAAAAAAATATATAATAAAAATAAAAAGAAGACGACGTAGCAGATCAAAGAAAAGGTGGAAAGATCACATTGGAGAGGACATGAGTGAGAGAGGATTGAGTGGAGAGAAGGTTGGGGACAGAGCCTTGGGGAGAAGACTAGTAAGGAAAAGTGACCCCATATGAATATGGGAGCAGCTGCAGAAGAAGAAAAAGAAGTAAATCTAATAAAATGAAATAGGATAAAAATTAAATACATTGTTAAGAATAGCATATCTCTCTCTCTCTCTCTCTCTCTCTCTCTCTCTCTCTCTCACCATGACTATTTTCCAGCCAGCCAGCTAGCCATTCAACCAACCAGCCAATCAATCAGTCACTCAGTTAGTCAGTCAGTCAGTCAGTCAGTCAGTCAGTCAGTTAGTCAGTCAGCCATTCAACCAGCCAGCTAGCCATTGAACCAACTAGCCAATCAATCAGTCACTCAGCTAGTCAGTCAGTCAGTCAGTCAGTCAGTCAGTCAGTCAGTCAGTCAGCCATTCAACCAGCCAGCTAGCCATTGAACCAACCAGCCAATCAATCAGTCACTCAGCTAGTCAGTCAGTCAGTCAGTCAGTCAGTCAGTCAGTCAGTCAGCCATTCAACCAGCCAGCTAGCCTTTCAACCAACCAGCCAATCAATCAGTCACTCAGCTAGTCAGTCAGTCAGTCAGTCAGTCAGTCAGTCAGTCAGTTAGTCACTCAACCAGCCAGTGAGCCGGCCAGCCAGTCAGTTAGTTCTGTGGGCCTGTGTATGGTTCTGGTGGGCCTCTGTTTGGCTTGTGTTAGATTCAGCTAGGCCTCTGTTTGGTCTGTGTTTGGTCTCTGGGCCATAGATGCAGCAAGACCGGTTGAAAATTCCAAGCACTGACGCACTGCACAGACTACCACCTCATGCCTGCTTGCTGTGAAAGAGTCTGCTGGGACAAATGACCTACACAGTAACTTGTATCAGTCCCACAGTTGTGTTCCTGGAAGCTCAGTGTTATGGATGCAGTGTGACATGCTGACTTAGGCAAGGCCGT
>NC_087183.1:18479867-18494867 GCF_035594125.1 Scylla paramamosain
GAGAATTGTTTACTTCCTGAAGGGTTGGATGTCTACAAAAAAGACATGGAAAAGTGCAAGGTGGTATCATCAGTGTAGGAATGGATTGGACAAGAAGTTTGGTTTAGAAGATCATTAACAAAAAATAAGAAGAGAGTGAGTGACAGGACAGAACCCTGAGAAACACTACTGTTAATAGATTTAGAAGAACAGTGACTGTCTACCACAGCAGCAATAGAATGATCAGAAAGGAAACTTGAGATGAAGTTACAGAGAGAAGGATAGAAGCCATAGGAGGATAGTTTGGAAATCAAAGCTTTATGCCAGACTCTATTAAAAGCTTTTGATATGCCTAAGCCAACAGCAAGTTTCACCAATATCCCTAAAAGAGGATGACCAAGACTCAGTAGGGAACTCCATAAGATCACCAGTAGAGTGGCCTAGACAGAACCCATACTGGCAATCAGATAGAAGGTTGTGAAATAATAGATGTTTATGAATCTTCCTGTTGAGAATAGAATAGATAGAAATTTTCTTTCCCTCAATACACAACACTATTTTTTCTCCCACTCTCTCTCTTGTACAGAGTCAGTTTCAATGTACTGGAAGGTTATGCCTACGGGAAACTGAAGGACAGCTCAAGCAACGAGTGGACGGGCACGGTAGGAGCTCTGCAGTCAGGGGAAGCTGACCTCACTGTCTCTGAATTGTCCATCACTGAGGAGAGGTTGAAAGTTGTTACCTACACCCAGCCTATCTATATCATCAGGTGAGAGATACAGGTGATGATCAAATAATATTTTAAAGATGTTGAACAAAGTGCTCCCTTAACAGATTAACCAGGCCACCATTAGTAGTAGAAATGTTGTACTAGAATGAAATTAGTTGGGAAATGTAATGCATAATTATTGGCAGGGAAAAGATGGTGACAGGGATGCTGGGACGTGCTTCACTGTACACCGTGGTGGCCGCCCCTTGGTGCTTGGCGGTACCTTATAGGGCATCAAGGGGCAGTTATTGTAGTCTCATCTTACAGCAAAACAAGTAAAAGAAAAAAAATAGTAATAATAATAATAATATAAAAATTTTTTTTATCATTGTCTTGATGAGCACAAATCTTTCCCTGCCAATACATAAACAGCACATTTTTTCACTAAATTTCACCATTGTAGTACACATTTATACTAGTAATGATGACCTGTAGACTTTCCAGGCATGACAACACTTGAAACACAACCATTTTGTTAGCTACAGCATAGAGCAGCCACCAGACAGCCTTCCCCCACGTCAGCATGTCACACACTGAATCTGTCAGTCTGCTTTCAAGAACACATGAGGGACTAACAGGAGTTGCCATGTACTTAATTTCCTGCAGATTCTTTCACACCAAGGAGTAGCAAGTTGGAAGTCTGTGATTGTAACTATCCTGCTCAATTTCAGCTTCTATTCTAATCTCTACTTAATCTCCATATAGTTCCATTTTGGCCATAAGTCACTGTTTACTTAATCAATCCCTCCTAAGACACTGCACTTTTTTCAGATTATAGAGCTGATAGGTCTCGGTAGGGGGTTGAGTGGTGGCTTGAGAGGGCCTTGGTGGGGGCTGACAGGGTTTGGTAGGGCTTGGCAGGGGTGACAGCAAAGGCTTCTGTTTAAAATCTCACATCTCAAGCCACCTCATTACTTGAGAGGTGACAAAGGGCTTGGCAGAGCTTGACAGGGATTGGTAGAGGTGACAGAGGCAGGCAGGAGTGACAGGGGATGACAAGGAACACCTCAAAATTAATGTACACGCATGTACGAGTACAGACCGACTGCCCCTCTAAAAATGCTTCAAACTTTCCTTGTTTTGTATAAGCTTGAGCACCTGGTACACTCACGGGCACACAGCACCCCCGGGCCGTCCACCAACACCTCAGGACTCGGGAAAGGGGCGGTCCCAGGCCGGGATGGAAATAAATAAATAAAAATAAAAGCTGGAACCGGCCTTACCTTTCTTGAGGGCGTCTTCTTTATGTCTGTACATATTTCCACGGTGGCACACGCTACTAGCCGCCCCCTGGACACGCCTCTCGCCACCTCACGCATGTACAGACCGACTGCCCCTCTCTGAAAAGCAACAAATTCAGCCCTATATCAAGTCTGACTCGTGCCTGTTTACATTTCTCTGGGTCTCTGTCAGGGCTCAGGCGTGTAGAATGAAAGAATGATAGAAAACGAAAGATTTCCAGGGGAAACTAGTTATAAGTCTATTATAAAATACCGTGATACAACCACTAATAATGTCTTAATAATGCACTTTTTCCTAACAGTATACTGAGGTCGACAAACTGAAAGGCTTTGGAGTAGTCAACAAAGACTGATTTCACTAATTAATTGCTTGGTATGTCAGTCACTTTGAATCGTCTTTTTGCCTTGTGACTAATTTTTAATGTCTCGGTTAGGTTAGGATAGGTTAGGTTAGGTTAGGTTAGGTTAGGTTAGGTTAGGTCAGGTCAGGTTAGGTTAGGTTAGGTTAGGTTAGGTCAGGTTAGGTTAGGTTAGGTTAGGTTAGGTCAGGTCAGGTCAGGTTAGGTTAGGTTAGGTTAGGTTAGGTAAGGTTAGGTTAGGTTAGGTTAGGTTAAAAAAAAAAGAGATTTTTTTTCAGGTGAGGGCCAGTTAGGTTGTTTTTGTGGTACAGATTTAAGGTACAGTGACACATGGTACAGTGGCTTATGGTGAAGGTAGACAAGGCCTTCCTGCACCATTAGCACCATAGAGTACAGTGCTGTGGTACTGTAGCACTGAAATATTAAGCAAACACAAAAAAAAAAAGATATTTTTTTTCAGGTGAGGGCCAGTTAGGTTGTTTTTGTGGTACAGTTTTAAGGTACAGTGACGCATGGTACAGTCGCTTATGGTGAAGGTAGACAAGGCCTTCCTGCACCATTAGCACCACAGAGAGAGAGAGAGAGAGAGAGAGAGAGAGAGAGAGAGAGAGAGAGAGAGAGAGAGAGAGAGAGAGACTTAAGCAAACCTAACTAACTGAATTAATATAAACCTAACCTGATGGAAAGAAATAAAGAAAAAATAAAAGCTGCAACCGGCCTTACCTTTCTTGAGAAGCGTCTTTTTTATGTTTTTACATATTTCCCTGGTGGCAGACGCTACTAGCCGCCCCCTGGCGACACCCCTCGCCACCTCACACATGTACAGACCGACTGCCGCTTTAAAAAGCAACAAATTCACTCCTATATCAAGTCTGACTGGTGCGTTTGTTTACATTTCTCTGGGTCTCGGTCTGGACTCAGGCCTGCAGGATGGGAGAATGTTAGAAAACGAGAGATTTTCAGGCAAAACTAATATAAGTTAATGTTGTGATACAAAACTACAACCACTAATAATAATATACCTCATGTTTTAATAATGCCAAGACAATACAAGATAAACATTAATGACTTACAATGAAAAACAAGATGGAGATAGACAAATTAGGAAAGAAATAGGTTTCTATAGAGTATTACTGTGTGTGTGTGTGTGTGTGTGTGTGTGTGTGTGTGTGTGTGTCACTAATTTCTATCTCTTTCTCTCTCTCCTGAGAACTATTTCATATTGCTGTACATCAACATGAAATATCACCACACAAGCCTCTCTCTCTTTCTCTGCACCTCACAACACAACACAACACTTTATCACACTAATCAGTAAACAATACCAAAAGCTCCCCTTCTGCAGGCCTGACTCCTCCCTTTCATTCAGACCCTTTCTTTCCCTCTCTCTCAGCTTGCCCGCCTTCGTATCTGCGTCTATATTTACTCTTGATTCAAGTATACAACTCTACACCATACTGACCTATAGGTACAGTGCAAATAGCTTTTCTTCCTCCCTGTTTTTCCTGTCTCTCTGCCTGTCTGCCTCTTTCTCCCTCTCTACTGACTCATGGCTCAAAGATACAAGTCTAATTAAGCTTTGAACCTCTCTGTCTCTACAATATCATAAAACCTCAACACTCCAAACCAAACCAACCCTGCCAACACCTACCTGTCTCTCTGCCTCAGTCAGTCAGTCAGTCAGTCAGTCAGTCAGTCAGTCAGCCATTCAACCAGCCAGCTAGCCATTCAACCAACCAGCCAATCAATCAGTCACTCAGCTAGTCAGTCAGTCAGTCAGTCAGTCAGTCAGTCAGTCAGTCAGTCAGTCAGTCAGCCAGTCAGTCAGCCATTCAACCAGCCAGCTAGCCATTCAACCAACTAGCCAATCAATCAGTCACTCAGCTAGTCAGTCAGTCAGTCAGTCAGTCAGTCAGTCAGTCAGTCAGTCAGTCAGTCAGTCAGCCATTCAACCAGCCAGCTAGCCATTCAACCAACCAGCCAATCAATCAGTCACTCAGCTAGTCAGTTAGTCAGTCAGTCAGTCAGTCAGTCAGTCAGTCAGTCAGTCAGTCAGTCAGTCAGTCAGTCAGCCATTCAACCAGCCAGCTAGCCATTCAACCAACCAGCCAATCAATCAGTCACTCAGTTAGTCAGTCAGTCAGTCAGTCAGTCAGTCAGTCAGTCAGTCAGTCAGTCAGTCAGTCAGTCAGTTAGCCATTCAACCAGCCAGCTAGCCATTCAACCAACCAGCCAATAAATCAGTCACTCAGCTAGTCAGTCAGTCAGTCAGTCAGTCAGTCAGTCAGTCAGTCAGTCAGTCAGTCAGCCATTCAACCAGCCAGCTAGGCATTCAACCAACCAGCCAATCAATCAGTCACTCAGCTAGTCAGTCAGTCAGTCAGTCAGTCAGTCAGTCAGTCAGTCAGTCAGTCAGCCAGTCAGTCAGCCATTCAACCAGCCAGCTAGCCATTCAACCAACTAGCCAATCAATCAGTCACTCAGTCAGTCAGTCAGTCAGTCAGTCAGTCAGTCAGTCAGTCAGTCAGTCAGTCAGTCAGTCAGTCAGCCATTCAACCAGCCAGCTAGCCATTCAACCAACCAGCCAATCAATCAGTCACTCAGCTAGTCAGTTAGTCAGTCAGTCAGTCAGTCAGTCAGTCAGTCAGTCAGTCAGTCAGTCAGTCAGTCAGTCAGTCAGCCATTCAACCAGCCAGCTAGCCATTCAACCAACCAGCCAATCAATCAGTCACTCAGTTAGTCAGTCAGTCAGTCAGTCAGTCAGTCAGTCAGTCAGTCAGTCAGTCAGTTAGCCATTCAACCAGCCAGCTAGCCATTCAACCAACCAGCCAATCAATCAGTCACTCAGCTAGTCAGTCAGTCAGTCAGTCAGTCAGTCAGTCAGTCAGTCAGTCAGTCAGTCAGTCAGTCAGTCAGCCATTCAACCAGCCAGCTAGGCATTCAACCAACCAGCCAATCAATCAGTCACTCAGCTAGTCAGTCAGTCAGTCAGTCAGTCAGTCAGTCAGTCAGTTAGTCAGTCAGTCAGCCAGTCAGTCAGCCATTCAACCAGCCAGCTAGCCATTCAACCAACTAGCCAATCAATCAGTCACTCAGCTAGTCAGTCAGTCAGTCAGTCAGTCAGTCAGTCAGTCAGTCAGTCAGTCAGTCAGTCAGTCAGTCAGTCAGCCATTCAACCAACCAGCCAATCAATCAGTCACTCAGCTAGTCAGTTAGTCAGTCAGTCAGTCAGTAAGTCAGTCAGTCAGTCAGTCAGTCAGCCATTCAACCAGCCAGCTAGCCATTCAACCAACCAGCCAATCAATCAGTCACTCAGTTAGTCAGTCAGTCAGTCAGTCAGTCAGTCAGTCAGTCAGTCAGTCAGTTAGCCATTCAACCAGCCAGCTAGCCATTCGACAAACCAGCCAATCAATCAGTCACTCAGCTAGTCAGTCAGTCAGTTAGTCAGTCAGTCAGTCAGTCAGTCAGTCAGTCAGTCAGTCAGTCAGTCAGCCATTCAACCAGCCAGCTAGGCATTCAACCAACCAGCCAATCAATCAGTCACTCAGCTAGTCAGTCAGTCAGTCAGTCAGTCAGTCAGTCAGTCAGCCATTCAACCAACCAGCTAGCCACCCAACTAGCTAACCAGCCAGTCAATCAGTCACTCAGCCAGCCAGTCAGTCAGTCAGTCAGTTAGTAAGCCAGCCAGCAAGCCAGCCAGCCAGCCAGTCAGTCAGTCAGTCAGTCAGTCACTCAGCCAGCGAGTCAGCCGGCCAGCCAGTCAGTTAGTTCTGTGGGCCTGTGTATGGTTCTGGTGGGCGTCTGTTTGGTTTGTGTTAGGTTCAGCTAGCCCTCTGTTTGGTCTGTGTTTGGTCTCTGGGCCATAGATGCAGCAAGACCGGTTCAAAATTCCAAGCACTGACGCACTGCACAGACTACCACCTCATGCCTGCTTGGTGTGAAAGAGTCTGCTGGGACAAATGACCTACACAGCAACTTGTATCAGTCCCCCAGATGTGTTCCTGGAAGCTCAGTGTTATGGATGCAGTGTGACATGCTGACTTAGGGAAGGCTGTCTGTCGTGGCTGCACCTTGCTGTGGCTAAGAAAAGGCTGTGTTTGTTTGAAGTGCTGTACTGGTCATGCTGGGAAGTGTACAGGCCACCATTAGTAGTAGAAATGTTGCACTAGAATGAAATTAGTTGGGAAATGTAATGCATAATTATTGGCAGGGAAAAGATGGTGACAGGGATGCTGGGACGTGCTTCACTGTGCACCGTGGTGGCCGCCCCTTGGTGCTTGGCGGTACCTTATAGGGCATCAAGGGGCAGTTATTGTAGTCTCATCTTACAGCAAAACAAGTAAAAGAAAAAAAATAGTAATAATAATAATAATATAAAAATTTTTTTTATCATTGTCTTGATGAGCATAAATCTTTCCCTGCCAATACATAAACAGCACATTTTTTCACTAAATTTCACCATTGTAGTACACATTTATACTAGTAATGATGACCTGTAGACTTTCCAGGCATGAAAACACTTGAAACACAACCATTTTGTTAGCTACAGCATAGAGCAGCCACCAGACAGCCTTCCCCCACGTCAGCATGTCACACACTGAATCTGTCAGTCTGCTTTCAAGAACACATGAGGGACTAACAGGAGTTGCCATGTACTTAATTTCCTGCAGATTCTTTCACACCAAGGAGTAGCAAGTTGGAAGTCTGTGATTGTAACTATCCTGCTCAATTTCAGCTTCTATTCTAATCTCTACTTAATCTCCATATAGTTCCATTTTGGCCATAAGTCACTGTTTACTTAATCAATCCCTCCTAAGACACTGCACTTTTTTCAGATTATAGAGCTGATAGGTCTCGGTAGGGGGTTGAGTGGTGGCTTGAGAGGGCCTTGGTGGGGGCTGACAGGGTTTGGTAGGGCTTGGCAGGGGTGACAGCAAAGGCTTCTGTTTAAAATCTCACATCTCAAGCCACCTCATTACTTGAGAGGTGACAAAGGGCTTGGCAGAGCTTGACAGGGATTGGTAGAGGTGACAGAGGCAGGCAGGAGTGACAGGGGATGACAAGGAACACCTCAAAATTAATGTACACGCATGTACGAGTACAGACCGACTGCCCCTCTAAAAATGCTTCAAACTTTCCTTGTTTTGTATAAGCTTGAGCACCTGGTACACTCACGGGCACACAGCACCCCCGGGCCGTCCACCAACACCTCAGGACTCGGGAAAGGGGCGGTCCCAGGCCGGGATGGAAATAAATAAATAAAAATAAAAGCTGGAACCGGCCTTACCTTTCTTGAGGGCGTCTTCTTTATGTCTGTACATATTTCCACGGTGGCACACGCTACTAGCCGCCCCCTGGACACGCCTCTCGCCACCTCACGCATGTACAGACCGACTGCCCCTCTCTGAAAAGCAACAAATTCAGCCCTATATCAAGTCTGACTCGTGCCTGTTTACATTTCTCTGGGTCTCTGTCAGGGCTCAGGCGTGTAGAATGAAAGAATGATAGAAAACGAAAGATTTTCAGGGGAAACTAGTTATAAGTCTATTATAAAATACCGTGATACAACCACTAATAATGTCTTAATAATGCACTTTTTCCTAACAGTATACTGAGGTCGACAAACTGAAAGGCTTTGGAGTAGTCAACAAAGACTGATTTCACTAATTAATTGCTTGGTATGTCAGTCACTTTGAATCGTCTTTTTGCCTTGTGACTAATTTTTAATGTCTCGGTTAGGTTAGGTTAGGTTAGGTTAGGTTAGGTTAGGTTAGGTTAGGTCAGGTCAGGTTAGGTTAGGTTAGGTTAGGTTAGGTCAGGTTAGGTTAGGTTAGGTTAGGTTAGGTCAGGTCAGGTCAGGTTAGGTTAGGTTAGGTTAGGTTAGGTAAGGTTAGGTTAGGTTAGGTTAGGTTAAAAAAAAAAGAGATTTTTTTTCAGGTGAGGGCCAGTTAGGTTGTTTTTGTGGTACAGATTTAAGGTACAGTGACACATGGTACAGTGGCTTATGGTGAAGGTAGACAAGGCCTTCCTGCACCATTAGCACCATAGAGTACAGTGCTGTGGTACTGTAGCACTGAAATATTAAGCAAACACAAAAAAAAAAAGATATTTTTTTTCAGGTGAGGGCCAGTTAGGTTGTTTTTGTGGTACAGTTTTAAGGTACAGTGACGCATGGTACAGTCGCTTATGGTGAAGGTAGACAAGGCCTTCCTGCACCATTAGCATCATAGGGTACAGTGATGTGGTATTGTAGCACTGAAATATTAAGAACACGAAAAAAAAACGATATATTTTTTTTTAAGTGAGGGCCAGTTAGGTTAAGTTTTTGGGGTACAGTTTAAATGTACAGTGACGCATGGTATAGTGGCTTATGGTGCAGGTAGACAAGGCCTTCCTGCACCATTAGCACCACAGAGAGAGAGAGAGAGAGAGAGAGAGAGAGAGAGAGAGAGAGAGAGAGAGAGAGAGAGACTTAAGCAAACCTAACTAACTGAATTAATATAAACCTAACCTGATGGAAAGAAATAAAGAAAAAATAAAAGCTGCAACCGGCCTTACCTTTCTTGAGAAGCGTCTTTTTTATGTTTTTACATATTTCCCTGGTGGCAGACGCTACTAGCCGCCCCCTGGCGACACCCCTCGCCACCTCACACATGTACAGACCGACTGCCGCTTTAAAAAGCAACAAATTCACTCCTATATCAAGTCTGACTGGTGCGTTTGTTTACATTTCTCTGGGTCTCGGTCTGGACTCAGGCCTGCAGGATGGGAGAATGTTAGAAAACGAGAGATTTTCAGGCAAAACTAATATAAGTTAATGTTGTGATACAAAACTACAACCACTAATAATAATATACCTCATGTTTTAATAATGCCAAGACAATACAAGATAAACATTAATGACTTACAATGAAAAACAAGATGGAGATAGACAAATTAGGAAAGAAATAGGTTTCTATAGAGTATTACTGTGTGTGTGTGTGTGTGTGTGTGTGTGTGTGTGTGTGTGTGTGTGTGTGTCACTAATTTCTATCTCTTTCTCTCTCTCCTGAGAACTATTTCATATTGCTGTACATCAACATGAAATATCACCACACAAGCCTCTCTCTCTTTCTCTGCACCTCACAACACAACACAACACTTTATCACACTAATCAGTAAACAATACCAAAAGCTCCCCTTCTGCAGGCCTGACTCCTCCCTTTCATTCAGACCCTTTCTTTCCCTCTCTCTCAGCTTGCCCGCCTTCGTATCTGCGTCTATATTTACTCTTGATTCAAGTATACAACTCTACACCATACTGACCTATAGGTACAGTGCAAATAGCTTTTCTTCCTCCCTGTTTTTCCTGTCTCTCTGCCTGTCTGCCTCTTTCTCCCTCTCTACTGACTCATGGCTCAAAGATACAAGTCTAATTAAGCTTTGAACCTCTCTGTCTCTACAATATCATAAAACCTCAACACTCCAAACCAAACCAACCCTGCCAACACCTACCTGTCTCTCTGCCTCAGTCAGTCAGTCAGTCAGTCAGTCAGTCAGTCAGTCAGCCATTCAACCAGCCAGCTAGCCATTCAACCAACCAGCCAATCAATCAGTCACTCAGCTAGTCAGTCAGTCAGTCAGTCAGTCAGTCAGTCAGTCAGTCAGTCAGTCAGTCAGTCAGCCAGTCAGTCAGCCATTCAACCAGCCAGCTAGCCATTCAACCAACTAGCCAATCAATCAGTCACTCAGTCAGTCAGTCAGTCAGTCAGTCAGTCAGTCAGTCAGTCAGTCAGTCAGTCAGCCATTCAACCAGCCAGCTAGCCATTCAACCAACCAGCCAATCAATCAGTCACTCAGCTAGTCAGTTAGTCAGTCAGTCAGTCAGTCAGTCAGTCAGTCAGTCTGTCAGTCAGTCAGCCATTCAACCAGCCAGCTAGCCATTCAACCAACCAGCCAATCAATCAGTCACTCAGTTAGTCAGTCAGTCAGTCAGTCAGTCAGTCAGTCAGTCAGTCAGTCAGTCAGTCAGTCAGTCAGTCAGTTAGCCATTCAACCAGCCAGCTAGCCATTCAACCAACCAGCCAATAAATCAGTCACTCAGCTAGTCAGACAGTCAGTCAGTCAGTCAGTCAGTCAGTCAGTCAGTCAGTCAGTCAGCCATTCAACCAGCCAGCTAGGCATTCAACCAACCAGCCAATCAATCAGTCACTCAGCTAGTCAGTCAGTCAGTCAGTCAGTCAGTCAGTCAGTCAGTCAGTCAGTCAGTCAGCCAGTCAGTCAGCCATTCAACCAGCCAGCTAGCCATTCAACCAACTAGCCAATCAATCAGTCAGTCAGTCAGTCAGTCAGTCAGTCAGTCAGTCAGTCAGTCAGTCAGTCAGTCAGTCAGTCAGCCATTCAACCAGCCAGCTAGCCATTCAACCAACCAGCCAATCAATCAGTCACTCAGCTAGTCAGTTAGTCAGTCAGTCAGTCAGTCAGTCAGTCAGTCAGTCAGTCAGTCAGTCAGTCAGTCAGTCAGTCAGCCATTCAACCAGCCAGCTAGCCATTCAACCAACCAGCCAATCAATCAGTCACTCAGTTAGTCAGTCAGTCAGTCAGTCAGTCAGTCAGTCAGTCAGTCAGTCAGTCAGTTAGCCATTCAACCAGCCAGCTAGCCATTCAACCAACCAGCCAATCAATCAGTCACTCAGCTAGTCAGTCAGTCAGTCAGTCAGTCAGTCAGTCAGTCAGTCAGTCAGTCAGTCAGTCAGTCAGTCAGCCATTCAACCAGCCAGCTAGGCATTCAACCAACCAGCCAATCAATCAGTCACTCAGCTAGTCAGTCAGTCAGTCAGTCAGTCAGTCAGTCAGTCAGTTAGTCAGTCAGTCAGCCAGTCAGTCAGCCATTCAACCAGCCAGCTAGCCATTCAACCAACTAGCCAATCAATCAGTCACTCAGCTAGTCAGTCAGTCAGTCAGTCAGTCAGTCAGTCAGTCAGTCAGTCAGTCAGTCAGTCAGTCAGTCAGTCAGCCATTCAACCAACCAGCCAATCAATCAGTCACTCAGCTAGTCAGTTAGTCAGTCAGTCAGTCAGTAAGTCAGTCAGTCAGTCAGTCAGTCAGCCATTCAACCAGCCAGCTAGCCATTCAACCAACCAGCCAATCAATCAGTCACTCAGTTAGTCAGTCAGTCAGTCAGTCAGTCAGTCAGTCAGTCAGTCAGTCAGTTAGCCATTCAACCAGCCAGCTAGCCATTCGACAAACCAGCCAATCAATCAGTCACTCAGCTAGTCAGTCAGTCAGTTAGTCAGTCAGTCAGTCAGTCAGTCAGTCAGTCAGTCAGTCAGTCAGTCAGCCATTCAACCAGCCAGCTAGGCATTCAACCAACCAGCCAATCAATCAGTCACTCAGCTAGTCAGTCAGTCAGTCAGTCAGTCAGTCAGTCAGTCAGCCATTCAACCAACCAGCTAGCCACCCAACTAGCTAACCAGCCAGTCAATCAGTCACTCAGCCAGCCAGTCAGTCAGTCAGTCAGTTAGTAAGCCAGCCAGCAAGCCAGCCAGCCAGCCAGTCAGTCAGTCAGTCAGTCAGTCACTCAGCCAGCGAGTCAGCCGGCCAGCCAGTCAGTTAGTTCTGTGGGCCTGTGTATGGTTCTGGTGGGCGTCTGTTTGGTTTGTGTTAGGTTCAGCTAGCCCTCTGTTTGGTCTGTGTTTGGTCTCTGGGCCATAGATGCAGCAAGACCGGTTCAAAATTCCAAGCACTGACGCACTGCACAGACTACCACCTCATGCCTGCTTGGTGTGAAAGAGTCTGCTGGGACAAATGACCTACACAGCAACTTGTATCAGTCCCCCAGATGTGTTCCTGGAAGCTCAGTGTTATGGATGCAGTGTGACATGCTGACTTAGGGAAGGCTGTCTGTCGTGGCTGCACCTTGCTGTGGCTAAGAAAAGGCTGTGTTTGTTTGAAGTGCTGTACTGGTCATGCTGGGAAGTGTACAGGCCACCATTAGTAGTAGAAATGTTGCACTAGAATGAAATTAGTTGGGAAATGTAATGCATAATTATTGGCAGGGAAAAGATGGTGACAGGGATGCTGGGACGTGCTTCACTGTGCACCGTGGTGGCCGCCCCTTGGTGCTTGGCGGTACCTTATAGGGCATCAAGGGGCAGTTATTGTAGTCTCATCTTACAGCAAAACAAGTAAAAGAAAAAAAATAGTAATAATAATAATAATATAAAAATTTTTTTTATCATTGTCTTGATGAGCATAAATCTTTCCCTGCCAATACATAAACAGCACATTTTTTCACTAAATTTCACCATTGTAGTACACATTTATACTAGTAATGATGACCTGTAGACTTTCCAGGCATGAAAACACTTGAAACACAACCATTTTGTTAGCTACAGCATAGAGCAGCCACCAGACAGCCTTCCCCCACGTCAGCATGTCACACACTGAATCTGTCAGTCTGCTTTCAAGAACACATGAGGGACTAACAGGAGTTGCCATGTACTTAATTTCCTGCAGATTCTTTCACACCAAGGAGTAGCAAGTTGGAAGTCTGTGATTGTAACTATCCTGCTCAATTTCAGCTTCTATTCTAATCTCTACTTAATCTCCATATAGTTCCATTTTGGCCATAAGTCACTGTTTACTTAATCAATCCCTCCTAAGACACTGCACTTTTTTCAGATTATAGAGCTGATAGGTCTCGGTAGGGGGTTGAGTGGTGGCTTGAGAGGGCCTTGGTGGGGGCTGACAGGGTTTGGTAGGGCTTGGCAGGGGTGACAGCAAAGGCTTCTGTTTAAAATCTCACATCTCAAGCCACCTCATTACTTGAGAGGTGACAAAGGGCTTGGCAGAGCTTGACAGGGATTGGTAGAGGTGACAGAGGCAGGCAGGAGTGACAGGGGATGACAAGGAACACCTCAAAATTAATGTACACGCATGTACGAGTACAGACCGACTGCCCCTCTAAAAATGCTTCAAACTTTCCTTGTTTTGTATAAGCTTGAGCACCTGGTACACTCACGGGCACACAGCACCCCCGGGCCGTCCACCAACACCTCAGGACTCGGGAAAGGGGCGGTCCCAGGCCGGGATGGAAATAAATAAATAAAAATAAAAGCTGGAACCGGCCTTACCTTTCTTGAGGGCGTCTTCTTTATGTCTGTACATATTTCCACGGTGGCACACGCTACTAGCCGCCCCCTGGACACGCCTCTCGCCACCTCACGCATGTACAGACCGACTGCCCCTCTCTGAAAAGCAACAAATTCAGCCCTATATCAAGTCTGACTCGTGCCTGTTTACATTTCTCTGGGTCTCTGTCAGGGCTCAGGCGTGTAGAATGAAAGAATGATAGAAAACGAAAGATTTTCAGGGGAAACTAGTTATAAGTCTATTATAAAATACCGTGATACAACCACTAATAATGTCTTAATAATGCACTTTTTCCTAACAGTATACTGAGGTCGACAAACTGAAAGGCTTTGGAGTAGTCAACAAAGACTGATTTCACTAATTAATTGCTTGGTATGTCAGTCACTTTGAATCGTCTTTTTGCCTTGTGACTAATTTTTAATGTCTCGGTTAGGTTAGGTTAGGTTAGGTTAGGTTAGGTTAGGTTAGGTTAGGTCAGGTCAGGTTAGGTTAGGTTAGGTTAGGTTAGGTCAGGTTAGGTTAGGTTAGGTTAGGTTAGGTCAGGTCAGGTCAGGTTAGGTTAGGTTAGGTTAGGTTAGGTAAGGTTAGGTTAGGTTAGGTTAGGTTAAAAAAAAAAGAGATTTTTTTTCAGGTGAGGGCCAGTTAGGTTGTTTTTGTGGTACAGATTTAAGGTACAGTGACACATGGTACAGTGGCTTATGGTGAAGGTAGACAAGGCCTTCCTGCACCATTAGCACCATAGAGTACAGTGCTGTGGTACTGTAGCACTGAAATATTAAGCAAACACAAAAAAAAAAAGATATTTTTTTTCAGGTGAGGGCCAGTTAGGTTGTTTTTGTGGTACAGTTTTAAGGTACAGTGACGCATGGTACAGTCGCTTATGGTGAAGGTAGACAAGGCCTTCCTGCACCATTAGCATCATAGGGTACAGTGATGTGGTATTGTAGCACTGAAATATTAAGAACACGAAAAAAAAACGATATATTTTTTTTTAAGTGAGGGCCAGTTAGGTTAAGTTTTTGGGGTACAGTTTAAATGTACAGTGACGCATGGTATAGTGGCTTATGGTGCAGGTAGACAAGGCCTTCCTGCACCATTAGCACCACACAGAGAGAGAGAGAGAGAGAGAGAGAGAGAGAGAGAGAGAGAGAGAGAGAGAGAGAGAGAGAGAGAGAGAGAGAGAGAGAGAGAGAGAGAGAGAGAGAGACTTAAGCAAACCTAACTAACTGAATTAATATAAACCTAACCTGATGGAAAGAAATAAAGAAAAAATAAAAGCTGCAACCGGCCTTACCTTTCTTGAGAAGCGTCTTTTTTATGTTTTTACATATTTCCCTGGTGGCAGACGCTACTAGCCGCCCCCTGGCGACACCCCTCGCCACCTCACACATGTACAGACCGACTGCCGCTTTAAAAAGCAACAAATTCACTCCTATATCAAGTCTGACTGGTGCGTTTGTTTACATTTCTCTGGGTCTCGGTCTGGACTCAGGCCTGCAGGATGGGAGAATGTTAGAAA
>NC_087183.1:18497367-18512759 GCF_035594125.1 Scylla paramamosain
TCAGTCAGTCAGTCAGTCAGTCAGTCAGTCAGTCAGTCAGTCAGCCATTCAACCAGCCAGCTAGGCATTCAACCAACCAGCCAATCAATCAGTCACTCAGCTAGTCAGTCAGTCAGTCAGTCAGTCAGTCAGTCAGTCAGCCATTCAACCAACCAGCTAGCCACCCAACTAGCTAACCAGCCAGTCAATCAGTCACTCAGCCAGCCAGTCAGTCAGTCAGTCAGTTAGTAAGCCAGCCAGCAAGCCAGCCAGCCAGCCAGTCAGTCAGTCAGTCAGTCAGTCACTCAGCCAGCGAGTCAGCCGGCCAGCCAGTCAGTTAGTTCTGTGGGCCTGTGTATGGTTCTGGTGGGCGTCTGTTTGGTTTGTGTTAGGTTCAGCTAGCCCTCTGTTTGGTCTGTGTTTGGTCTCTGGGCCATAGATGCAGCAAGACCGGTTCAAAATTCCAAGCACTGACGCACTGCACAGACTACCACCTCATGCCTGCTTGGTGTGAAAGAGTCTGCTGGGACAAATGACCTACACAGCAACTTGTATCAGTCCCCCAGATGTGTTCCTGGAAGCTCAGTGTTATGGATGCAGTGTGACATGCTGACTTAGGGAAGGCTGTCTGTCGTGGCTGCACCTTGCTGTGGCTAAGAAAAGGCTGTGTTTGTTTGAAGTGCTGTACTGGTCATGCTGGGAAGTGTACAGGCCACCATTAGTAGTAGAAATGTTGCACTAGAATGAAATTAGTTGGGAAATGTAATGCATAATTATTGGCAGGGAAAAGATGGTGACAGGGATGCTGGGACGTGCTTCACTGTGCACCGTGGTGGCCGCCCCTTGGTGCTTGGCGGTACCTTATAGGGCATCAAGGGGCAGTTATTGTAGTCTCATCTTACAGCAAAACAAGTAAAAGAAAAAAAATAGTAATAATAATAATAATATAAAAATTTTTTTTATCATTGTCTTGATGAGCATAAATCTTTCCCTGCCAATACATAAACAGCACATTTTTTCACTAAATTTCACCATTGTAGTACACATTTATACTAGTAATGATGACCTGTAGACTTTCCAGGCATGAAAACACTTGAAACACAACCATTTTGTTAGCTACAGCATAGAGCAGCCACCAGACAGCCTTCCCCCACGTCAGCATGTCACACACTGAATCTGTCAGTCTGCTTTCAAGAACACATGAGGGACTAACAGGAGTTGCCATGTACTTAATTTCCTGCAGATTCTTTCACACCAAGGAGTAGCAAGTTGGAAGTCTGTGATTGTAACTATCCTGCTCAATTTCAGCTTCTATTCTAATCTCTACTTAATCTCCATATAGTTCCATTTTGGCCATAAGTCACTGTTTACTTAATCAATCCCTCCTAAGACACTGCACTTTTTTCAGATTATAGAGCTGATAGGTCTCGGTAGGGGGTTGAGTGGTGGCTTGAGAGGGCCTTGGTGGGGGCTGACAGGGTTTGGTAGGGCTTGGCAGGGGTGACAGCAAAGGCTTCTGTTTAAAATCTCACATCTCAAGCCACCTCATTACTTGAGAGGTGACAAAGGGCTTGGCAGAGCTTGACAGGGATTGGTAGAGGTGACAGAGGCAGGCAGGAGTGACAGGGGATGACAAGGAACACCTCAAAATTAATGTACACGCATGTACGAGTACAGACCGACTGCCCCTCTAAAAATGCTTCAAACTTTCCTTGTTTTGTATAAGCTTGAGCACCTGGTACACTCACGGGCACACAGCACCCCCGGGCCGTCCACCAACACCTCAGGACTCGGGAAAGGGGCGGTCCCAGGCCGGGATGGAAATAAATAAATAAAAATAAAAGCTGGAACCGGCCTTACCTTTCTTGAGGGCGTCTTCTTTATGTCTGTACATATTTCCACGGTGGCACACGCTACTAGCCGCCCCCTGGACACGCCTCTCGCCACCTCACGCATGTACAGACCGACTGCCCCTCTCTGAAAAGCAACAAATTCAGCCCTATATCAAGTCTGACTCGTGCCTGTTTACATTTCTCTGGGTCTCTGTCAGGGCTCAGGCGTGTAGAATGAAAGAATGATAGAAAACGAAAGATTTTCAGGGGAAACTAGTTATAAGTCTATTATAAAATACCGTGATACAACCACTAATAATGTCTTAATAATGCACTTTTTCCTAACAGTATACTGAGGTCGACAAACTGAAAGGCTTTGGAGTAGTCAACAAAGACTGATTTCACTAATTAATTGCTTGGTATGTCAGTCACTTTGAATCGTCTTTTTGCCTTGTGACTAATTTTTAATGTCTCGGTTAGGTTAGGTTAGGTTAGGTTAGGTTAGGTTAGGTTAGGTTAGGTCAGGTCAGGTTAGGTTAGGTTAGGTTAGGTTAGGTCAGGTTAGGTTAGGTTAGGTTAGGTTAGGTCAGGTCAGGTCAGGTTAGGTTAGGTTAGGTTAGGTTAGGTAAGGTTAGGTTAGGTTAGGTTAGGTTAAAAAAAAAAGAGATTTTTTTTCAGGTGAGGGCCAGTTAGGTTGTTTTTGTGGTACAGATTTAAGGTACAGTGACACATGGTACAGTGGCTTATGGTGAAGGTAGACAAGGCCTTCCTGCACCATTAGCACCATAGAGTACAGTGCTGTGGTACTGTAGCACTGAAATATTAAGCAAACACAAAAAAAAAAAGATATTTTTTTTCAGGTGAGGGCCAGTTAGGTTGTTTTTGTGGTACAGTTTTAAGGTACAGTGACGCATGGTACAGTCGCTTATGGTGAAGGTAGACAAGGCCTTCCTGCACCATTAGCATCATAGGGTACAGTGATGTGGTATTGTAGCACTGAAATATTAAGAACACGAAAAAAAAACGATATATTTTTTTTTAAGTGAGGGCCAGTTAGGTTAAGTTTTTGGGGTACAGTTTAAATGTACAGTGACGCATGGTATAGTGGCTTATGGTGCAGGTAGACAAGGCCTTCCTGCACCATTAGCACCACAGAGAGAGAGAGAGAGAGAGAGAGAGAGAGAGAGAGAGAGAGAGAGAGAGAGAGAGAGAGAGAGAGAGAGAGAGACTTAAGCAAACCTAACTAACTGAATTAATATAAACCTAACCTGATGGAAAGAAATAAAGAAAAAATAAAAGCTGCAACCGGCCTTACCTTTCTTGAGAAGCGTCTTTTTTATGTTTTTACATATTTCCCTGGTGGCAGACGCTACTAGCCGCCCCCTGGCGACACCCCTCGCCACCTCACACATGTACAGACCGACTGCCGCTTTAAAAAGCAACAAATTCACTCCTATATCAAGTCTGACTGGTGCGTTTGTTTACATTTCTCTGGGTCTCGGTCTGGACTCAGGCCTGCAGGATGGGAGAATGTTAGAAAACGAGAGATTTTCAGGCAAAACTAATATAAGTTAATGTTGTGATACAAAACTACAACCACTAATAATAATATACCTCATGTTTTAATAATGCCAAGACAATACAAGATAAACATTAATGACTTACAATGAAAAACAAGATGGAGATAGACAAATTAGGAAAGAAATAGGTTTCTATAGAGTATTACTGTGTGTGTGTGTGTGTGTGTGTGTGTGTGTGTGTGTGTGTGTGTGTGTCACTAATTTCTATCTCTTTCTCTCTCTCCTGAGAACTATTTCATATTGCTGTACATCAACATGAAATATCACCACACAAGCCTCTCTCTCTTTCTCTGCACCTCACAACACAACACAACACTTTATCACACTAATCAGTAAACAATACCAAAAGCTCCCCTTCTGCAGGCCTGACTCCTCCCTTTCATTCAGACCCTTTCTTTCCCTCTCTCTCAGCTTGCCCGCCTTCGTATCTGCGTCTATATTTACTCTTGATTCAAGTATACAACTCTACACCATACTGACCTATAGGTACAGTGCAAATAGCTTTTCTTCCTCCCTGTTTTTCCTGTCTCTCTGCCTGTCTGCCTCTTTCTCCCTCTCTACTGACTCATGGCTCAAAGATACAAGTCTAATTAAGCTTTGAACCTCTCTGTCTCTACAATATCATAAAACCTCAACACTCCAAACCAAACCAACCCTGCCAACACCTACCTGTCTCTCTGCCTCAGTCAGTCAGTCAGTCAGTCAGTCAGTCAGTCAGTCAGCCATTCAACCAGCCAGCTAGCCATTCAACCAACCAGCCAATCAATCAGTCACTCAGCTAGTCAGTCAGTCAGTCAGTCAGTCAGTCAGTCAGTCAGTCAGTCAGTCAGTCAGCCAGTCAGTCAGCCATTCAACCAGCCAGCTAGCCATTCAACCAACTAGCCAATCAATCAGTCACTCAGTCAGTCAGTCAGTCAGTCAGTCAGTCAGTCAGTCAGTCAGTCAGTCAGTCAGTCAGTCAGTCAGCCATTCAACCAGCCAGCTAGCCATTCAACCAACCAGCCAATCAATCAGTCACTCAGCTAGTCAGTTAGTCAGTCAGTCAGTCAGTCAGTCAGTCAGTCAGTCTGTCAGTCAGTCAGCCATTCAACCAGCCAGCTAGCCATTCAACCAACCAGCCAATCAATCAGTCACTCAGTTAGTCAGTCAGTCAGTCAGTCAGTCAGTCAGTCAGTCAGTCAGTCAGTCAGTCAGTCAGTCAGTCAGTTAGCCATTCAACCAGCCAGCTAGCCATTCAACCAACCAGCCAATAAATCAGTCACTCAGCTAGTCAGACAGTCAGTCAGTCAGTCAGTCAGTCAGTCAGTCAGTCAGTCAGTCAGCCATTCAACCAGCCAGCTAGGCATTCAACCAACCAGCCAATCAATCAGTCACTCAGCTAGTCAGTCAGTCAGTCAGTCAGTCAGTCAGTCAGTCAGTCAGTCAGTCAGTCAGCCAGTCAGTCAGCCATTCAACCAGCCAGCTAGCCATTCAACCAACTAGCCAATCAATCAGTCAGTCAGTCAGTCAGTCAGTCAGTCAGTCAGTCAGTCAGTCAGTCAGTCAGTCAGTCAGTCAGCCATTCAACCAGCCAGCTAGCCATTCAACCAACCAGCCAATCAATCAGTCACTCAGCTAGTCAGTTAGTCAGTCAGTCAGTCAGTCAGTCAGTCAGTCAGTCAGTCAGTCAGTCAGTCAGTCAGTCAGTCAGTCAGTCAGCCATTCAACCAGCCAGCTAGCCATTCAACCAACCAGCCAATCAATCAGTCACTCAGTTAGTCAGTCAGTCAGTCAGTCAGTCAGTCAGTCAGTCAGTCAGTCAGTCAGTTAGCCATTCAACCAGCCAGCTAGCCATTCAACCAACCAGCCAATCAATCAGTCACTCAGCTAGTCAGTCAGTCAGTCAGTCAGTCAGTCAGTCAGTCAGTCAGTCAGTCAGTCAGTCAGTCAGCCATTCAACCAGCCAGCTAGGCATTCAACCAACCAGCCAATCAATCAGTCACTCAGCTAGTCAGTCAGTCAGTCAGTCAGTCAGTCAGTCAGTCAGTTAGTCAGTCAGTCAGCCAGTCAGTCAGCCATTCAACCAGCCAGCTAGCCATTCAACCAACTAGCCAATCAATCAGTCACTCAGCTAGTCAGTCAGTCAGTCAGTCAGTCAGTCAGTCAGTCAGTCAGTCAGTCAGTCAGTCAGTCAGTCAGTCAGCCATTCAACCAACCAGCCAATCAATCAGTCACTCAGCTAGTCAGTTAGTCAGTCAGTCAGTCAGTAAGTCAGTCAGTCAGTCAGTCAGTCAGCCATTCAACCAGCCAGCTAGCCATTCAACCAACCAGCCAATCAATCAGTCACTCAGTTAGTCAGTCAGTCAGTCAGTCAGTCAGTCAGTCAGTCAGTCAGTCAGTTAGCCATTCAACCAGCCAGCTAGCCATTCGACAAACCAGCCAATCAATCAGTCACTCAGCTAGTCAGTCAGTCAGTTAGTCAGTCAGTCAGTCAGTCAGTCAGTCAGTCAGTCAGTCAGTCAGTCAGCCATTCAACCAGCCAGCTAGGCATTCAACCAACCAGCCAATCAATCAGTCACTCAGCTAGTCAGTCAGTCAGTCAGTCAGTCAGTCAGTCAGTCAGCCATTCAACCAACCAGCTAGCCACCCAACTAGCTAACCAGCCAGTCAATCAGTCACTCAGCCAGCCAGTCAGTCAGTCAGTCAGTTAGTAAGCCAGCCAGCAAGCCAGCCAGCCAGCCAGTCAGTCAGTCAGTCAGTCAGTCACTCAGCCAGCGAGTCAGCCGGCCAGCCAGTCAGTTAGTTCTGTGGGCCTGTGTATGGTTCTGGTGGGCGTCTGTTTGGTTTGTGTTAGGTTCAGCTAGCCCTCTGTTTGGTCTGTGTTTGGTCTCTGGGCCATAGATGCAGCAAGACCGGTTCAAAATTCCAAGCACTGACGCACTGCACAGACTACCACCTCATGCCTGCTTGGTGTGAAAGAGTCTGCTGGGACAAATGACCTACACAGCAACTTGTATCAGTCCCCCAGATGTGTTCCTGGAAGCTCAGTGTTATGGATGCAGTGTGACATGCTGACTTAGGGAAGGCTGTCTGTCGTGGCTGCACCTTGCTGTGGCTAAGAAAAGGCTGTGTTTGTTTGAAGTGCTGTACTGGTCATGCTGGGAAGTGTACAGGCCACCATTAGTAGTAGAAATGTTGCACTAGAATGAAATTAGTTGGGAAATGTAATGCATAATTATTGGCAGGGAAAAGATGGTGACAGGGATGCTGGGACGTGCTTCACTGTGCACCGTGGTGGCCGCCCCTTGGTGCTTGGCGGTACCTTATAGGGCATCAAGGGGCAGTTATTGTAGTCTCATCTTACAGCAAAACAAGTAAAAGAAAAAAAATAGTAATAATAATAATAATATAAAAATTTTTTTTATCATTGTCTTGATGAGCATAAATCTTTCCCTGCCAATACATAAACAGCACATTTTTTCACTAAATTTCACCATTGTAGTACACATTTATACTAGTAATGATGACCTGTAGACTTTCCAGGCATGAAAACACTTGAAACACAACCATTTTGTTAGCTACAGCATAGAGCAGCCACCAGACAGCCTTCCCCCACGTCAGCATGTCACACACTGAATCTGTCAGTCTGCTTTCAAGAACACATGAGGGACTAACAGGAGTTGCCATGTACTTAATTTCCTGCAGATTCTTTCACACCAAGGAGTAGCAAGTTGGAAGTCTGTGATTGTAACTATCCTGCTCAATTTCAGCTTCTATTCTAATCTCTACTTAATCTCCATATAGTTCCATTTTGGCCATAAGTCACTGTTTACTTAATCAATCCCTCCTAAGACACTGCACTTTTTTCAGATTATAGAGCTGATAGGTCTCGGTAGGGGGTTGAGTGGTGGCTTGAGAGGGCCTTGGTGGGGGCTGACAGGGTTTGGTAGGGCTTGGCAGGGGTGACAGCAAAGGCTTCTGTTTAAAATCTCACATCTCAAGCCACCTCATTACTTGAGAGGTGACAAAGGGCTTGGCAGAGCTTGACAGGGATTGGTAGAGGTGACAGAGGCAGGCAGGAGTGACAGGGGATGACAAGGAACACCTCAAAATTAATGTACACGCATGTACGAGTACAGACCGACTGCCCCTCTAAAAATGCTTCAAACTTTCCTTGTTTTGTATAAGCTTGAGCACCTGGTACACTCACGGGCACACAGCACCCCCGGGCCGTCCACCAACACCTCAGGACTCGGGAAAGGGGCGGTCCCAGGCCGGGATGGAAATAAATAAATAAAAATAAAAGCTGGAACCGGCCTTACCTTTCTTGAGGGCGTCTTCTTTATGTCTGTACATATTTCCACGGTGGCACACGCTACTAGCCGCCCCCTGGACACGCCTCTCGCCACCTCACGCATGTACAGACCGACTGCCCCTCTCTGAAAAGCAACAAATTCAGCCCTATATCAAGTCTGACTCGTGCCTGTTTACATTTCTCTGGGTCTCTGTCAGGGCTCAGGCGTGTAGAATGAAAGAATGATAGAAAACGAAAGATTTTCAGGGGAAACTAGTTATAAGTCTATTATAAAATACCGTGATACAACCACTAATAATGTCTTAATAATGCACTTTTTCCTAACAGTATACTGAGGTCGACAAACTGAAAGGCTTTGGAGTAGTCAACAAAGACTGATTTCACTAATTAATTGCTTGGTATGTCAGTCACTTTGAATCGTCTTTTTGCCTTGTGACTAATTTTTAATGTCTCGGTTAGGTTAGGTTAGGTTAGGTTAGGTTAGGTTAGGTTAGGTTAGGTCAGGTCAGGTTAGGTTAGGTTAGGTTAGGTTAGGTCAGGTTAGGTTAGGTTAGGTTAGGTTAGGTCAGGTCAGGTCAGGTTAGGTTAGGTTAGGTTAGGTTAGGTAAGGTTAGGTTAGGTTAGGTTAGGTTAAAAAAAAAAGAGATTTTTTTTCAGGTGAGGGCCAGTTAGGTTGTTTTTGTGGTACAGATTTAAGGTACAGTGACACATGGTACAGTGGCTTATGGTGAAGGTAGACAAGGCCTTCCTGCACCATTAGCACCATAGAGTACAGTGCTGTGGTACTGTAGCACTGAAATATTAAGCAAACACAAAAAAAAAAAGATATTTTTTTTCAGGTGAGGGCCAGTTAGGTTGTTTTTGTGGTACAGTTTTAAGGTACAGTGACGCATGGTACAGTCGCTTATGGTGAAGGTAGACAAGGCCTTCCTGCACCATTAGCATCATAGGGTACAGTGATGTGGTATTGTAGCACTGAAATATTAAGAACACGAAAAAAAAACGATATATTTTTTTTTAAGTGAGGGCCAGTTAGGTTAAGTTTTTGGGGTACAGTTTAAATGTACAGTGACGCATGGTATAGTGGCTTATGGTGCAGGTAGACAAGGCCTTCCTGCACCATTAGCACCACACAGAGAGAGAGAGAGAGAGAGAGAGAGAGAGAGAGAGAGAGAGAGAGAGAGAGAGAGAGAGAGAGAGAGAGAGAGAGAGAGAGAGAGAGACTTAAGCAAACCTAACTAACTGAATTAATATAAACCTAACCTGATGGAAAGAAATAAAGAAAAAATAAAAGCTGCAACCGGCCTTACCTTTCTTGAGAAGCGTCTTTTTTATGTTTTTACATATTTCCCTGGTGGCAGACGCTACTAGCCGCCCCCTGGCGACACCCCTCGCCACCTCACACATGTACAGACCGACTGCCGCTTTAAAAAGCAACAAATTCACTCCTATATCAAGTCTGACTGGTGCGTTTGTTTACATTTCTCTGGGTCTCGGTCTGGACTCAGGCCTGCAGGATGGGAGAATGTTAGAAAACGAGAGATTTTCAGGCAAAACTAATATAAGTTAATGTTGTGATACAAAACTACAACCACTAATAATAATATACCTCATGTTTTAATAATGCCAAGACAATACAAGATAAACATTAATGACTTACAATGAAAAACAAGATGGAGATAGACAAATTAGGAAAGAAATAGGTTTCTATAGAGTATTACTGTGTGTGTGTGTGTGTGTGTGTGTGTGTGTGTGTGTGTGTGTGTGTGTCACTAATTTCTATCTCTTTCTCTCTCTCCTGAGAACTATTTCATATTGCTGTACATCAACATGAAATATCACCACACAAGCCTCTCTCTCTTTCTCTGCACCTCACAACACAACACAACACTTTATCACACTAATCAGTAAACAATACCAAAAGCTCCCCTTCTGCAGGCCTGACTCCTCCCTTTCATTCAGACCCTTTCTTTCCCTCTCTCTCAGCTTGCCCGCCTTCGTATCTGCGTCTATATTTACTCTTGATTCAAGTATACAACTCTACACCATACTGACCTATAGGTACAGTGCAAATAGCTTTTCTTCCTCCCTGTTTTTCCTGTCTCTCTGCCTGTCTGCCTCTTTCTCCCTCTCTACTGACTCATGGCTCAAAGATACAAGTCTAATTAAGCTTTGAACCTCTCTGTCTCTACAATATCATAAAACCTCAACACTCCAAACCAAACCAACCCTGCCAACACCTACCTGTCTCTCTGCCTCAGTCAGTCAGTCAGTCAGTCAGTCAGTCAGTCAGTCAGCCATTCAACCAGCCAGCTAGCCATTCAACCAACCAGCCAATCAATCAGTCACTCAGCTAGTCAGTCAGTCAGTCAGTCAGTCAGTCAGTCAGTCAGTCAGTCAGTCAGTCAGTCAGCCAGTCAGTCAGCCATTCAACCAGCCAGCTAGCCATTCAACCAACTAGCCAATCAATCAGTCAGTCAGTCAGTCAGTCAGTCAGTCAGTCAGTCAGTCAGTCAGTCAGTCAGTCAGTCAGCCATTCAACCAGCCAGCTAGCCATTCAACCAACCAGCCAATCAATCAGTCACTCAGCTAGTCAGTTAGTCAGTCAGTCAGTCAGTCAGTCAGTCAGTCAGTCTGTCAGTCAGTCAGCCATTCAACCAGCCAGCTAGCCATTCAACCAACCAGCCAATCAATCAGTCACTCAGTTAGTCAGTCAGTCAGTCAGTCAGTCAGTCAGTCAGTCAGTCAGTCAGTCAGTCAGTCAGTCAGTCAGTTAGCCATTCAACCAGCCAGCTAGCCATTCAACCAACCAGCCAATAAATCAGTCACTCAGCTAGTCAGACAGTCAGTCAGTCAGTCAGTCAGTCAGTCAGTCAGTCAGTCAGTCAGCCATTCAACCAGCCAGCTAGGCATTCAACCAACCAGCCAATCAATCAGTCACTCAGCTAGTCAGTCAGTCAGTCAGTCAGTCAGTCAGTCAGTCAGTCAGTCAGTCAGTCAGCCAGTCAGTCAGCCATTCAACCAGCCAGCTAGCCATTCAACCAACTAGCCAATCAATCAGTCAGTCAGTCAGTCAGTCAGTCAGTCAGTCAGTCAGTCAGTCAGTCAGTCAGTCAGTCAGTCAGCCATTCAACCAGCCAGCTAGCCATTCAACCAACCAGCCAATCAATCAGTCACTCAGCTAGTCAGTTAGTCAGTCAGTCAGTCAGTCAGTCAGTCAGTCAGTCAGTCAGTCAGTCAGTCAGTCAGTCAGTCAGCCATTCAACCAGCCAGCTAGCCATTCAACCAACCAGCCAATCAATCAGTCACTCAGTTAGTCAGTCAGTCAGTCAGTCAGTCAGTCAGTCAGTCAGTCAGTCAGTCAGTTAGCCATTCAACCAGCCAGCTAGCCATTCAACCAACCAGCCAATCAATCAGTCACTCAGCTAGTCAGTCAGTCAGTCAGTCAGTCAGTCAGTCAGTCAGTCAGTCAGTCAGTCAGTCAGCCATTCAACCAGCCAGCTAGGCATGCAACCAACCAGCCAATCAATCAGTCACTCAGCTAGTCAGTCAGTCAGTCAGTCAGTCAGTCAGTCAGTCAGTTAGTCAGTCAGTCAGCCAGTCAGTCAGCCATTCAACCAGCCAGCTAGCCATTCAACCAACTAGCCAATCAATCAGTCACTCAGCTAGTCAGTCAGTCAGTCAGTCAGTCAGTCAGTCAGTCAGTCAGTCAGTCAGTCAGTCAGTCAGCCATTCAACCAACCAGCCAATCAATCAGTCACTCAGCTAGTCAGTTAGTCAGTCAGTCAGTCAGTAAGTCAGTCAGTCAGTCAGTCAGTCAGCCATTCAACCAGCCAGCTAGCCATTCAACCAACCAGCCAATCAATCAGTCACTCAGTTAGTCAGTCAGTCAGTCAGTCAGTCAGTCAGTCAGTCAGTCAGTCAGTTAGCCATTCAACCAGCCAGCTAGCCATTCGACAAACCAGCCAATCAATCAGTCACTCAGCTAGTCAGTCAGTCAGTTAGTCAGTCAGTCAGTCAGTCAGTCAGTCAGTCAGTCAGTCAGTCAGTCAGTCAGTCAGCCATTCAACCAGCCAGCTAGGCATTCAACCAACCAGCCAATCAATCAGTCACTCAGCTAGTCAGTCAGTCAGTCAGTCAGTCAGTCAGTCAGTCAGTCAGCCATTCAACCAACCAGCTAGCCACCCAACTAGCTAACCAGCCAGTCAATCAGTCACTCAGCCAGCCAGTCAGTCAGTCAGTCAGTTAGTAAGCCAGCCAGCAAGCCAGCCAGCCAGCCAGTCAGTCAGTCAGTCAGTCAGTCACTCAGCCAGCGAGTCAGCCGGCCAGCCAGTCAGTTAGTTCTGTGGGCCTGTGTATGGTTCTGGTGGGCGTCTGTTTGGTTTGTGTTAGGTTCAGCTAGCCCTCTGTTTGGTCTGTGTTTGGTCTCTGGGCCATAGATGCAGCAAGACCGGTTCAAAATTCCAAGCACTGACGCACTGCACAGACTACCACCTCATGCCTGCTTGGTGTGAAAGAGTCTGCTGGGACAAATGACCTACACAGCAACTTGTATCAGTCCCCCAGATGTGTTCCTGGAAGCTCAGTGTTATGGATGCAGTGTGACATGCTGACTTAGGGAAGGCTGTCTGTCGTGGCTGCACCTTGCTGTGGCTAAGAAAAGGCTGTGTTTGTTTGAAGTGCTGTACTGGTCATGCTGGGAAGTGTACAGGTCACCATTAGTAGTAGAAATGTTGCACTAGAATGAAATTAGTTGGGAAATGTAATGCATAATTATTGGCAGGGAAAAGATGGTGACAGGGATGCTGGGACGTGCTTCACTGTGCACCGTGGTGGCCGCCCCTTGGTGCTTGGCGGTACCTTATAGGGCATCAAGGGGCAGTTATTGTAGTCTCATCTTACAGCAAAACAAGTAAAAGAAAAAAAATAGTAATAATAATAATAATATAAAAATTTTTTTATCATTGTCTTGATGAGCACAAATCTTTCCCTGCCAATACATAAACAGCACATTTTTTCACTAAATTTCACCATTGTAGTACACATTTATACTAGTAATGATGACCTGTAGACTTTCCAGGCATGACAACACTTGAAACACAACCATTTTGTTAGCTACAGCATAGAGCAGCCACCAGACAGCCTTCCCCCACGTCAGCATGTCACACACTGAATCTGTCAGTCTGCTTTCAAGAACACATGAGGGACTAACAGGAGTTGCCATGTACTTAATTTCCTGCAGATTCTTTCACACCAAGGAGTAGCAAGTTGGAAGTCTGTGATTGTAACTATCCTGCTCAATTTCAGCTTCTATTCTAATCTCTACTTAATCTCCATATAGTTCCATTTTGGCCATAAGTCACTGTTTACTTAATCAATCCCTCCTAAGACACTGCACTTTTTTCAGATTATAGAGCTGATAGGTCTCGGTAGGGGGTTGAGTGGTGGCTTGAGAGGGCCTTGGTGGGGGCTGACAGGGTTTGGTAGGGCTTGGCAGGGGTGACAGCAAAGGCTTCTGTTTAAAATCTCACATCTCAAGCCACCTCATTACTTGAGAGGTGACAAAGGGCTTGGCAGAGCTTGACAGGGATTGGTAGAGGTGACAGAGGCAGGCAGGAGTGACAGGGGATGACAAGGAACACCTCAAAATTAATGTACACGCATGTACGAGTACAGACCGACTGCCCCTCTAAAAATGCTTCAAACTTTCCTTGTTTTGTATATGCTTGAGCACCTGGTACACTCACGGGCACACAGCACCCCCGGGCCGTCCCCCAACACCTCAGGACTCGGGAAAGGGGCGGTCCCAGGCCGGGATGGAAATAAATAAATAAAAATAAAAGCTGGAACCGGCCTTACCTTTCTTGAGGGCGTCTTCTTTATGTCTGTACATATTTCCACGGTGGCACACGCTACTAGCCGCCCCCTGGACACGCCTCTCGCCACCTCACGCATGTACAGACCGACTGCCCCTCTCTGAAAAGCAACAAATTCAGCCCTATATCAAGTCTGACTCGTGCCTGTTTACATTTCTCTGGGTCTCTGTCAGGGCTCAGGCGTGTAGAATGAAAGAATGATAGAAAACGAAAGATTTTCAGGGGAAACTAGTTATAAGTCTATTATAAAATACCGTGATACAACCACTAATAATGTCTTAATAATGCACTTTTTCCTAACAGTATACTGAGGTCGACAAACTGAAAGGCTTTGGAGTAGTCAACAAAGACTGATTTCACTAATTAATTGCTTGGTATGTCAGTCACTTTGAATCGTCTTTTTGCCTTGTGACTAATTTTTAATGTCTCGGTTAGGTTAGGATAGGTTAGGTTAGGTTAGGTTAGGTTAGGTTAGGTTAGGTTAGGTCAGGTCAGGTCAGGTCAGGTTAGGTTAGGTTAGGTTAGGTCAGGTTAGGTTAGGTTAGGTTAGGTTAGGTCAGGTCAGGTCAGGTTAGGTTAGGTTAGGTTAGGTTAGGTAAGGTTAGGTTAGGTTAGGTTAGGTTAAAAAAAAAAGAGATTTTTTTTCAGGTGAGGGCCAGTTAGGTTGTTTTTGTGGTACAGATTTAAGGTACAGTGACACATGGTACAGTGGCTTATGGTGAAGGTAGACAAGGCCTTCCTGCACCATTAGCACCATAGAGTACAGTGCTGTGGTACTGTAGCACTGAAATATTAAGCAAACACAAAAAAAAAAAAGATATTTTTTTTCAGGTGAGGGCCAGTTAGGTTGTTTTTGTGGTACAGTTTTAAGGTACAGTGACGCATGGTACAGTCGCTTATGGTGAAGGTAGACAAGGCCTTCCTGCACCATTAGCATCATAGGGTACAGTGATGTGGTATTGTAGCACTGAAATATTAAGAACACGAAAAAAAAACGATATATTTTTTTTTAAGTGAGGGCCAGTTAGGTTAAGTTTTTGGGGTACAGTTTAAATGTACAGTGACGCATGGTATAGTGGCTTATGGTGCAGGTAGACAAGGCCTTCCTGCACCATTAGCACCACACAGAGAGAGAGAGAGAGAGAGAGAGAGAGAGAGAGAGAGAGAGAGAGAGAGAGAGAGAGAGAGAGAGAGAGAGAGAGACTTAAGCAAACCTAACTAACTGAATTAATATAAACCTAACCTGATGGAAAGAAATAAAGAAAAAATAAAAGCTGCAACCGGCCTTACCTTTCTTGAGAAGCGTCTTTTTTATGTTTTTACATATTTCCCTGGTGGCAGACGCTACTAGCCGCCCCCTGGCGACACCCCTCGCCACCTCACACATGTACAGACCGACTGCCGCTTTAAAAAGCAACAAATTCACTCCTATATCAAGTCTGACTGGTGCGTTTGTTTACATTTCTCTGGGTCTCGGTCTGGACTCAGGCCTGCAGGATGGGAGAATGTTAGAAAACGAGAGATTTTCAGGCAAAACTAATATAAGTTAATGTTGTGATACAAAACTACAACCACTAATAATAATATACCTCATGTTTTAATAATGCCAAGACAATACAAGATAAACATTAATGACTTACAATGAAAAACAAGATGGAGATAGACAAATTAGGAAAGAAATAGGTTTCTATAGAGTATTACTGTGTGTGTGTGTGTGTGTGTGTGTGTGTGTGTGTGTGTGTGTGTGTGTGTGTCACTAATTTCTATCTCTTTCTCTCTCTCCTGAGAACTATTTCATATTGCTGTACATCAACATGAAATATCACCACAC
>NC_087184.1:0-22500 GCF_035594125.1 Scylla paramamosain
GGAATACCTCATATCTCCCATAAAAAAAAAAGTTTGTGGTCTTTTGACTTGAAGTTTTGGATTAAGTTTTTAATGATTATCCTTATTTTGTTTCCAAGGAGCAAGGAAACATGGACCTTCTCTGTGTCTTTACTGAAACATTACTGGTCCAAGGTTTTGGTGGGCCTGTTCCATGTAGCTGCCTTGTGCTGCCCAACATGTTGTACGTCATACATTTTAGATAAACTACTGTTATTTTCCAGGTCACAGTGTTTTCTCTACACCACACTCTATGTGCAGGGCTCATGTTGATCTCTTTGGAGGTCAACCTTTGGGGATATTTAAGAAAAGGGAAGAAGATACCCATGGACCTGCTGCTCCAATATCAGTGTTGCCCACATGGGAGAGATTGTACCTACATGAGCTGGAGCAGAGTATGCAGCATCCTCCTAGTAATGCCTTTGTGGAGATGATACAGTGGACTTAGCAAGGCAAGCTGTGGACCTTCCCCATTGATAATGAAGCAGGTATAGTTATCTCAACACTAACTACCTTAAGTAAAGTATATAGTTATACAAATTATTCAAGAAAATGCTCTTTTAATTAGTGTGTCATTTGGCAGTTTTCTGTTGTTGTATTTTTTTGTTCATATTAACAACCAAACATAAATAATTTCTCAATGCCTTCTCCTTCCATCTCAGCAGGTTTGGTGGAGGAAATGAAAGTGGGATTCCATGAGCATGTCTTCCTTGAGAGACACTTGGAAGGATGGTGCCCAAAACGTGGCCCCATCAGACACTTCATGGAGCTGGTTTGCACTGGACTCTCAAAGAATCCTCATCTAACTGTGGAGCGAAAAGAAGCACATATTGAATGGTACAAGAACTACTTCAACCAAAAAGAGAATTTGCTTAAAGAGTTGGGAGCTATAGAGGTTTCTATAATTACAATTGGACAATGCTGAGTATTTCAAGGCAAGTTGCCATTCATGTTTCTCTTTGTAGAATTTTATTATTGTAAATTTCAGGTTTTATGCACAATGGATGCATGCAGTATTTGCTGGTGGATTAGATACACCTCCACATCACACCCATATTTTATAAGGAGATTTTGAAAAAGAGAAAATTTATTGTGTTTTGAGAGGGGGAGGGGGGAATTCATCATCTGACACAAATGATTGCTTTGCCACAACAGAACCAAGTCTTTGATAAATAGTGTTCAGCGGACTACTTCTGAACACAGATCACCCCATATCCCCTTAACCATATTTCACTACCTCTTCTGTGTTCTGTATTAGATGCAGGGTATTTTTTATTTATTTTTTTCCCATCTAATCCACTAGAAAATACAGCAGATGCCTGAAGACCTTGTAAATAATCAGAATATTTGATATATTGTTGTTTTCATTTCCCTACCATTCCTTGTCCTTTTCTTTCTTTAATCACCTTTTATAGGCCTTTGCAGCACATAGAGGATGACTCTTAATAAAAACAGAGTAAAACAATTAATTAACAAGATTGCCTATAACAAGATAAAGAAATTAAGTTAAACCCAAGTAATACTTACTCCCAATAATAGACAAATTCTTGGTTTGGGCTAGTAGTGTCGGAAATAGATTGATAGAGATATGCAGGGATGAAAGGAGAGACAATTGACACATGGTCCTCACACTAAGCTGGTAATTATTATATGCTGTTGACACATTGATTGGTCGCTGACTGGTAACAGAACAAGTTCTGAGCTCTTTCTGTAGGGGAACGGCTGGCTGGGTGACCAGCAGATGACTGTAGGTGAATAGGTGAATGACACACACACACAAACACACACACACACACACACACACACACACACACACACACACACATCAAAGGCATATTTTTTGGGCCAGGTACTTACCTTGACTATGAAACTGTCATCAGTAAAACAAATCACATTGTTTCCACCTATTGAAACTAAGCACAGGTTTATATCTTCATAGGAGTTCAGAATCAGTCTTGGTGAAATTTAAGGATGGCTTTGTTATTGGATGTTATTGGATGTTAAGGATGGCTTTGTTATATATATATATATATATATATATATATATATATATATATATATATATATATATATATATATATATATATATATATATATATATATATATATATATATATATATATATATATATATATATATATATATATATATATATATATATATATATATATATATATATATATATAAGGCAGATGAGTGTAGATGAACAGCTCAGTGTGACATGTCATTAACATTCTTGTAGTTATGCATGTTTGATACTGATCAAATAATTTTTTTGAATTGTTTCCTCATAAATATGCTGCCTCTTACAAGATACAGCATCTTGAAAGGCGTGGATAGAAGAGTTAGGTAGCCTGATGGTAAGAGAGAGAACAAGGTTTGTGAAAGGGAATATTAATTAAATTAGATAAAAAAATTTTGAAATTTTGCTGAATGCAAAGAGATGATAAGTGGAGGTGGCTGTGGCAAGGTGCTTCAGCAAGTAAACATGAGGAAAGAAGAGAAAGTGATGAAAACTATTCTTAGTTTTCAAGAACTGGAAAACAGTGAAAATGGATGGAACTAGTGTTGAGGCATTAGACTATGAAAGAAAAATTATTATTGAATGGATGTTTAAGATGTGGAATATCAAATTACCATGAAAGATATTATTATCATTATTACTATTATTACCATTATTATCATTATTATTATTATTATTATTATTATTATTATTATTATTATTATTATTATTATTACTGGTAGAAATAGTAGTAGTAGTAGTGGTAGTAGTAATACTAGCAACAGTAGTAGTGTTATCTTTGTTGTAGTTACTATCATTATTAACATTCTCTCTCTCTCTCTCTCTCTCTCTCTCTCTCTCTCTCTCTCTCTCTCTCTCTCTCTCTCTCTCTCTCTGGACCCAACATCAGTTTCTCCTTTTCCTCTTTGTGCTTACCACGTCTACCTCTCTCCCCCACAGCCTCCTCAGACAGCGGAGATCTTGCGTGAAAGTTGCTTAAGTGTTGGGGTTGTAAGAGTGAAGTGGTGGTGGTGCTGGTGGTGGTAGTGATAATGAGAGTAGTTACGGTGAGGGGATAGCAGTAGTGACAGTGGTTGCAGTGATGACGTAAAAGTATTCACATCAGCCATCTATGTTCATTAACAAGAAAGGAGATAGAAAGATGGAGAGATACTCGTTGTTTTCAAATAGACCACTAGTACATCAGTGGAATGTGCTGGGAGATACAAGTAATGGTGTGCACAGCCCATTCATATAAATCTAAAGAAAAACTAATAATCTGATGATAAAAGATGGGCTACTACGAACACATTGGCGTCACAATGCAAATAGATAAATACATTCACTGTACATAGTACTGCTATGTTCAATGTAAAAGTAACAGCAGCAACAGGCGTGGTAGTAGTAGTCGCGGAAATGCATGGCTGTCATGGAATAGGTTGGGATAATTATCAGTCATATGTTGATATAAAAGTCAATGATTTACCCAGATTTCATCTGATGAAATATTGCAAAGTCATTGCTAAAGGTAAAGCAACACATGCAAGGAGTAACGATGTGTTGCACCACGTACTCCAAGGAAACCATCGAAAATAATTTACAGAATCTTGCATCATTTTATCAGGTTTACTTGAACTAAATACTGAAAAGTCACACGTAATAATACACCTTTAATGCCAATAAGAGAGAGAGAGAGAGAGAGAGAGAGAGAGAGAGAGAGAGAGAGAGAGAGAGAGAGATTCTCTTTCACTACTATTCCCACAACCACCACCGTCACCTCTTCCTCCTCCTGATTTCCACATTCATGACAGCAACTGTTCTCGTGATTTTATTTAGTCACATTTTTCTTTCCTTCGCACACTCACTTTCAAAACCGCGTCATATTCCACTTTCCCAAATTGAGACTCCTCGCCTGCCCACCTGCCTCGGTGACTGATGCGGGAAACGTGCAATTTACTTAATCCAAACCAATCCAAACCAGCTTGTTTTTGGCCTAGTGACTCCAACTTCCTAGAATTTGCTATATTTTTGTTCCCCGTGTGTGTGTGTGTGTGTGTGTGTGTGTGTGTGTATTTATCTATCTATCTGATGTATCTATCTATCAGTTTAGTTCCTTCGTAGTAAGAAGTCTTCAGGTTACATTTTTTGCCCACATACAACACCCAGGAATATGGATGGCTGTGGCTTTTGTGCGAGGTGGATATATTCATACTTGGAAGGTTACGTCCCAGACAACCGAAGGTGCGAACAAGATTACATAATGCGTATTGAAGTCTCAAGTTTTACATTCGCTGATGTCTAGGTTTGTCGTTCGCCTTGTAGTAGTACATAATTTTATATTCTCCTCGTGTTTACAGCATTCACCTCAGTTCAGCTCAGTCCAGCCCTTGCTTACTCATGTTTTTGTTCATTATTACCACCTTTCGCTTTTTCAAATTCGCACTGCTTTTTCCGTCTCAAGTACATGAAATAAGAAAGAAACAATGAAAGAAGAAAAAGAAGAAAAATAGCCCCACTGTCCGCCGGCCATCTCATTACCTACTAGAAAGGAGTTGCTTGAATAAAATTATTATGACATTAATGGTTACCGCAGAAAACAGTTGGTGAGGAAAGCAGCTAGCCCGGCATGATGTGAATAACTAAGTAAACATATATATATATATATATATATATATATATATATATATATATATATATATATATATATATAGAGAGAGAGAGAGAGAGAGAGAGAGAGAGAGAGAGAGAGAGAGAGAGAGAGAGAGAGAGAGAGAGAGAGAGAGAGAGAGAGAGAGAGAGAGAGAGAGAGAGAGCAGTGATATCTTGCAAATAGTGATATCTTGCAAATTCTTATAGGAAACCGACGTATTTTAGTTTATGAATTTGACAAAGCGTAGCTCAGAGTGTATAAAATGTCCTCACTGATAGCTCGTAGCTATTCTCGTAGTGATTATCATCTTTTCGTTATGTAGAAAGTGTTTTGTATCTGTTTTGTGTTTAGAAAGTTGGAAGGGCGGAGTAAGAGCTAAAATGTATGAAGCAAAGACTTTTAGTGCTGCGAATGATACTTGTCAACACCTTATTACATTTCTGATTATTATTCTCGTCAAGGGGAGAAACATAGGGGGTGGGGGAGTCGAGGAGGAGGAAGATCTATAAGGATAGTGTTAAGAATTGCGGGGAGGAGTCTAGAGGGAGCACCTGGAGTTCTAAAGGAGCTAAAGAAGCCTGATGGTCTACCTGGTCGCTGGCGGCAGTCAGTCGTGTGCCAGCCGTGACTGGAAGTGGAGTGCGTGTTTACTGGTGCGTTCTTCTCTCTCTCTCTCTCTCTCTCTCTCTCTCTTGTGTTATATAATAGTGCATTTCCATAATTTTACGTATATTTGATTTTGTTTATGATGCAAATTAACTTCGGTATTCTAAGCTCTTGCCACTTGTCAGCTTGTGGCAGTTTCCTTCATTCTGTGTCTGTGTGTCATTGCATGGTGACGCTTCGCATGGTGACTTTCCAGTAGTCAATGTCATTGAAGTTGTTGTTTCCGCTTCCTCCTGAGTGCAGCTGTGTTTCTGTGTTTTCAAGTCGGGCACTGTTTGGCGAGCCTTCCACCTCCCCCGTCTTCGTTGTTGGCGCTTCCACTCAGGTAACCTGTAGTGTCACTTTGATCTTTGCTTTTGTTCTCAGTTGTATTTGCAAATTCGTCTGAGTTCTTTTGAAGTAACTTGTTAATTTACAGCACTGGGTTTTCGAGATGAGTTTAAAGATTAGTGTCAAGTACATTTAAAAAGGAAAATAAGTGTAAGAATTATAACTTTACCACACATAATGTTAACCACCAGAAATAAACACTAAACCTAGTAACTTAAAAAAAAAAAAAGTGGCTCAAACGCAAAGGATTATTGGATATGAAAGAAAAAAAAAATTAGTGTACGCCCTAGAAAAAAAAGTTATATGAAGACGAATAATATTGTGCGTTTGTTTCAGGATAGGAAGAAGTTTAAGCATGCGGAATTAGTCATGTAGAAAGTAACTTGAGTTAGTGCAGCGTGCTCCTATAGCTGAGATCCCAAAGTTAATGCTTGCGTTGATAGTATGCCTGCTCTTGGTGAACGTGAATCTGATCTGGTCATGGTATCATTATGACAGCGGTACTCAATGTCATCCTTGTGTGAACGTCTAGTCCAGACTTTTCTAACATACAAATCACCACAACACATTGCAAAAATGTATTATCTTCTGCTTAACGAATCGAAAACTGCTCTTAGTATGACACCTTGATGACTCTCTCTCTCTCTCTCTCTCTCTCTCTCTCTCTCTCTCTCTCTCTCTCTCTCTCTCTCTCTCTCTCTCCATGAGGTATCGTTGACTTGATCAAGATGAAATTTTCGCTATTCCTTGAATATCTGGGGCAGTAGTACAATAACCTCAGGTTGTCTCCTGTCTTTTCAAGACGTGTGGATAGATTCACCAGAACGTCTTTCTTATTTACTGAACTTGTACAAACATAGAATTCCCCTGACAAAATGTACTTAATTATACTTCGGTGACACTATATACATACATATATATATATATATATATATATATATATATATATATATATATATATATATATATATATATATATATATATATATATATATATATATATATATATATATATATATATATATATATATATATATATATATATATATAGTCACCGAACTGTAATTAACTACATTTTGTCACGGGAATATATATATATATATATATATATATATATATATATATATATATATATATATATATATATATATATATATATATATATATATATATATATATATATATATATATATATATATATATATATATATATATATATATATATATATATATATATATAAAGCAATGAACTATCCACATGTTCTTAGAATCCAAGCCTGGTAATATCTTTCGACGTGTGAAAAAAAAAAAAATAAATAAAATAGCATTAAAAGTTTTAGCTGAGATGCATTTTGAAGAAAAGGTGTATATTTTGTTTGGTACCAGTTATGCATATAAGATATTGAATAAATAAATAATTATTACTGATCATAATTCGAATTAATAGAGGTAGACCCCCACCTACGGGCTGGTGCTCGCTTTGTGTATTATATGTATATTCATGTATATTTTGTGCTATATGTATATATTTAAAAATGTACTATAATGCTCAATAAAGCTTTAATAATAATAAGTAGAGCTTTAATAATAATAAGTGATGCGAGCAGCAGCATCCATGTCACAACCAGCGTCACGCGCTTCATGAGTCATCCTATGACGTGCGACACTACCATCTGCGGGCTACTTTTGCCTGGTGAGGCCGACGTTCACTTTACTGTCCGCCTTACTATCAACCTTCCCCTTCATTATCACTGATTATTATTGCTAATATATCTCAACCAATGCAAGACAACTCTAATTTCCAGTTCAGTTTTGCTAGTTCAATCACACTCGTAGAAGCTTATGCTTTAGTGAATGTGTTCATTTGTGATGAGATAGGGTTGAGAGCTTGAATATATATATATATATATATATATATATATATATATATATATATATATATATATATATATATATATATATATATATATATATATATATATATATATATATATATATATATATATATATATATATATATAGACTTCCAAGTTTAGATTACAGTATGAGATCCAGAACAATCATAAGTAGAGTGCAGTAATACCAAGGCAGCTTGCCACCTTGACGGGAACAAGGGAAGACTCGTGTAGCGAACCTTTTCCTCCTTAGCGTCGTCCGCCTGCTGCTGTTTCCTACCAGCTGCTCTCATCCTCTTGCTTTCTCGCCATGACCCCATTGACCCTCCCTCGGGCCTCCTCCCCATCAGGAACTAACATTTGAAGAGAGATTACGAGTATTTATCCCCTCCTAACCTATCATTTTTAGTCAGCAGTCAGTCAGTCAGTCAGTCAGTCAGTCAAATAGCCATTCAGTGAATGCGTGAGTTTGTGGATATTAATTCATTCCCTTAGCAAGTATTTTTCATTCATTCATTCAGTCAGACAGACAATAAACCATCACTCACTCGCTCACTCAAACACCCAGTCACTCAATTTTCCTGCTCATCTGTGTTCTCTTCTGTTTTTCACCACATTTCATCTCTTCCCTCCTCCCTCATACCCTCTTACCCTCTCACCACCCCCTCATGCCCTCAGGTACTGTGCGAGAGGGTGGAGGGGAGCCTGAATACAGAAGAGGTACTCACTGGTCTCAGGATAAACTCCCCCACAGGCATCCCAGAGTGTGGAGCTGATGCCCTTCGGTCCACCCTATGCTCCACCAGCTTCAAGAGTCAGTGTGGCATAGATAGATGAACATGTATGACTGTGGTGCTTTGAGTCTTGTGTGGAGTTACTGGGTTGGTGTATGGATGAATAAATGGAGTAGAGATAAGATTTTGGTGAGTGCTTTTGTAAGTGCTTCTCGTCTCCGTCAAGGGCTAAGGTGCTGCGTGTTGAGTGAGTGTGTGGTGAAAATTGTGTGTTTTGGTTTTGGTATATTTAGGAGATAAGATTTTAATTAGTGGTTTTGTAAGGTTCGGTAGGAGTGCTTCTCATCTCCATCAAGGGCTGACGTGTTGCGTGCTGAGTGAGTGTTTAAATATATTTGTAGGAGATGATATTTTAGTGGTTCTCTTCCCCAACAAGGGTTAACACATTGAAAGATTGTTGTGGGTGAGAGTAACAGTGAAAGTTGTGTGCCTTGTCTTGGTACATGTAAGAGATAAGCTTATAATAAGTGTATTTGTAAGGTTAAGACAGTAGTGTTTCTCTTCCCCAACAAAGGTTAAGGTGTTGAAAGAGTGTTGTGAGTGTGAGGTGAGTGTGAAAGCTGTGTGCCTTGCCTTGCTATGCGTTTGTATATTTCTCATAGCACTTCCCTGCCAGACCACTTGTGTGTGTGTGTGTGTGTGTGTGTGTGTTATATATAAAATGTAAATAAATAACTACATTTCTCGACTGATGGGAGAAACACATTTTTAAAAGGCTCTATTCAAAGTAGCACAGGTTTTTAAGGATGTTTTTATGGTTTTAGTGACAAATTAACAACATTCCTACATTACTGTCAGGAGAAACACTCACAAAAACCTCTGCTAATCATCTTTGTGGCCTTAGAAATCAATCGTGTGAGAGAGAGAGAGAGAGAGAGAGAGAGAGAGAGAGAGAGAGAGAGAGAGAGAGCTAAACCAATTCAACTTGATATGAGAGAAAATCTAATTATCTTCCATTCCCACAGAACCGTCACCCCAAACAATGAGTGGTGGAGGGTGCGTTCTGCGTTGACAGCCAGCATGAGCGGTGACAGGAGGTGTGTGAGGCACATGACAGCTTTAGTGACAAGTTCATGCAGGCAGTGGTGCAATATTATTCCCTCAACACTCTCATTCACTTTGAGGGCTTGGAAACCACAGTGCCTTCAGATTTGTGGAGAAGTGTGTGTGTGTGTGTGTGTGTGTGTTTTTGATAGTTATATTAGTTGTTTAAATCATGCTGGGCTAATATCTATCCCTCTATCAATGTGCGTGTGTGTGTGTGTGTGTGTGTGTGTGTGTGTGTGTGTGTGTGTGTGTGTGTGTGTGTGTTTACCTATTGCACGAGACAGGGGAAGAGGGAAGAGGAGGAGAGAAGAGAGGTGCTTGGGAGATGAAAATGTATGTGTGTATGTATGTATGAATATTTTCCCTATCATACACAAAAACACCCTTGAAATCCTATATATAATTTACCATAGAACACACTTACTCTCTCCCACGTGCCCACTCCCTCTCTCCCACCCTCTCACCTCCCACACACCTGTATACCCCGTCCTGCAGCCTCAAGGCACTCACCCCTTCTTTTCCAGCCATGGGTGCCTTGCCTCCTCGCACCACCACCACAAGCACCGCCACTACTGCCATCACCTACAAGGGGGAGACTGTGATGTGGCTGCAGGTGGATAGGTGAGGCATTGTTCTGGTGTTGGTGTGTGGTGTTGCATTACCTTGAAGTCCACAGGCCTTCCACAGCCTTCCCACTGGTCTGCTTGTCCTGTCCTCCTCCACACAGCATCCACAGGCCTTCCACAGCCTTCTCACTGGTCTCCTTGTCCTGTCCTCCTCCACACAGCATCCACAGGGCTTCCACAGCCTTCCCACTGGTCTGCTTGTCCTGTCCTCCTCCACACAGCATCCACAGGCCTTCCACAGCCTTCCCACTGGTCTGCTTGTCCTGTCCTCCTCCACACAGCATCCACAGGCCTTCCACAGCCTTCCCACTGGTCTGCTTGTCCTGTCCTCCTCCACACACCATCCACAGGCCTAACCTAACCAACCTAACCTAACCTAACCTAACTTAACCTAACTTAACCTAACCTAACCTTACACCCACAGGTTCGGAGGCCTCCAGAGAGCTGCCCAGAGTGAAGCTTGTGGTATAGAGGGACAGCTGCTGATTATCAAGCTTATGGAGTGACTGGAAGAAAGTGGGAGGAGCCTGGAGGGAGTGGTGGAGGTACAGTACTTGGAGAAAATCCCTCCACCATGATGACTGGGTGTCTGCTGTACAGACCACTGACCAATGGTGAGAGAGGGAGAGAGACTGGCTAATGGTGGATGAGAGAGAGAGAGAGAGAGAGAGAGAGAGAGAGAGAGTCTTGATAAATAATATTGGGCACAGGCTTCACCACTGGGTCGACTGTGAGGGCTGCGTTCTTCTGCTAGGGAAGTATTGGCTGGTTGGTGGCCGCGGCTGTTCACACACTCACTCTTGCTGTGGCTGGCATGCTGTTCTGTCCTCTCTTGTTGCAGGAATTGCTGTCTGAGGTGTGTGTGTGTGTGTGTGTGTGTGTAGAAGCCACCATCATCAACCACAGCAGGTGATAATGATGGTTCCTGCTTTCATCCTCATCGGGGCTAGCCAGACCAACTTGGGGCTGTACTCTGGGGTGACGCTGTATGCCTCAGGTGTATCTGGAGGGCTGAGATAGTGAGAAGGTAACAATTAAAAAGGACTAGTGTACACTTAAACCATTACAAACACTATATAATGCTGGTATACACACACAAACACTGGTATACACATAGAGACATATACAAACACTTGCTATGGTTTGTATACTCTTAGAAACACACATAAACTCTTAATAAGTCTGGTATACACACAAACTTGTATACAAACACTAGTATATATTTAGAGACACATCCAAATCTTTGCTAAGTCTGATATAAACACACAAACTCATAAGAGATGCTGGTATATGCTCGGAAATCTATACACATTAGGTAAGACTATTATACACAAATCTATACATATATTAGGAATTTATTGAATGATTGAGATGATTAGTACTCTCTCTCTCTCTCTCTCTCTCTCTCTCTCTCTCTCTCTCTCTCTCTCTCTCTCTCTCTCTCTCTCTCTCTCTCTCTCTCTTTCTCTTTCTCTTTCTCTTTCTCTTTCTCTCATATCCTTTGTCTATCTCAAATTTTCTCTTTTAATCTCTCCCTCTCTGTCTGTCTGTCTCTCTGTCTGTCTGTCTGTCTGTCCCACACTTCAATACACCCTTCCTGTCTTCATACACCTTAGTACACCCTTCCTGTCTGTCCCTGGACCTTAATACACCCTGTATCACCCTTGCATCTCATTAAACTATCCCTATTTGTCCATCTCAATAAACCCTGTCTAATTTCCCTGTCCGGCTGTTTGTCTCATCTTATTACACCCTGTCTCTCCCTGCTTCTTGTTGCACCCTTCCTTTCCCCTACACCTCAATACTCCCTTCCCACCCTGTGTCATGTGTATATATTTAAGTATTTATATTCATTTGTGGCATTCTTCATGTGTTTGGGTCAGTTTTGGGTGTGTTTGGGTGTGTTTTGGGGTGTTTTGTGGTGTTTTGGTCAGTTTTGGGTGTGTTTTGGGGTGTTTTGGGGTGTTTTGGGTGTGTTTTGGTCAGTTTTGGGTGTGTTTGGGTGTATTGGGGTGTTTTGGTCTGTTTTGGGTGTGTTTTGGGGTGTTTTGGGTGTGTTTGGGTATGTTTTGGTGTGTTTTGGGGTGTTTTGGGTGTGTTTGGGTGTGTTTTGGGGTGTTTTGGTCTGTTTTGGGTGTGTTTTGGGGTGTTTTGGGTGTGTTTGGGTGTGTTTTGGTGTGTTTTGGGGTGTTTTGGTCAGTTTTGGGTGTGTTTGGGTGTGTTTTGGGGTGTTTTGGTCAGTTTTGGGTGTGTTTGGGTGTGTTTTTGGGTGTTTTGGTCAGTTTTGTGGTGTTTTGGGTGTGTTTTGGGGTGTTTTTTGTCAGTTTTGAGTGTGTTTTGGGGTGTTTTGGTCAGTTTTGGATGTGTTTGGGTGTGTTTTGGGGTATTTTAAGTGTTTTTTTTGGGTATTTTAAAGGAGTTTGGGTGTGTTTTGGGTGGCTAGGGGTGTGCTGTGGGTGGATAAGGCTGTTTCTGGGTGTTTAAGTGGGTGTGCATGCGTTTTGGATGTGTTTTGGGGTGTAGAGAGATAGACGTGATGTGTGCAAGGTGCCTCAGTCCCTGGATGGGTGTAGCAGTACGTGGTGGTGCTGTCTGGGTTTCGTGGTGTGGAGTGCATGGAAAGGAACAGATAATTTAGGGCAGTTTATCATATTTAATTATTTTGTTTATTAATTTATTTACTATTATCATTATTTTTTATTGTTTTTAAAGGGGGGTTAATTTTTACGTTCATCTTTTGTGTTCGGGAGTGGTTAGTGCTATTGACAAAAAAGGGAGATCGTTTTATTTTTTAGTGTGGAAATTGTCGCATTTTATCAGGTGTTGATTGGTGTTGAGAGTCGCAGGTCCCGTCCCGCCCTCTGTCATAAAATAAACAATAAAGGGTTGATTTTCGCTGATAGTTTATTTCCTTTAACGTAAATATGTAATGATATAGTTTTGTCTGTGTCTTCTGATGGTATGGCACTTTTGGCTAATATTTAACTAATTATATTCATGTCATTATATGAATAACTAATAAATAACTAATAACAATTCACTATCCTGCATGTACTGTCAAGTCTATCGAAACATCAGGACGTCAATTGAGAGTCATGGATTTCAAGAGATTCCGATTTATTGCTGCTTCCTTCTCAATTTTAATAGTTCAGAAAATTTACCGAAATTGTGCTTCCTGGCAGTTGAATTAAGGTTGAGAGAGAGAGAGAGAGAGAGAGAGAGAGAGAGAGAGAGAGAGAGAGAGAGAGAGAGAGATCAAATTAAATATACATAAATTATAAGAAAAAAATGAAGATAATGGAGACGAATAAATTTAATACATAAATACATAATAATATATAATACAGAACAAATTATGAACGAAAAGAAAAAAGAATGATAAATGAAATGCGGTGATAATATACATAGCGTGGTGCAGAGCGTACGATAATGTGGTGCAGAGCGTACGTTAATGTGATGCAGAGCGTATGATAATGTGGTGCAGAGCGTACGGTAATGTGATGCAGAGCGTACGTTAATGTGGTGCAGAGCGTACGATAATGTAGTGCAGAGCTTACGGTAATGTGGTGCAGAGCGTACGATAATGTGGTGCAGAGCGTACGGTAATGTGGTGCAGAGCGTACGATAATGTGGTGGAGAGCTTATGATAATGTGGTGCAGAGCGTACGGTAATCTGTGGTAGACCCAAGCTGTATAGATCATTTAATTAAAGAGTCTACCTGAATTCGTCCATGACAATTAAACATTTGGTAATAACACACAAGCTTTTTCAATGACTTCACACAAGGTCATACAATAGATGAAGAATTGTCAATGTAAACACCTCAGGGCTCATTTCAAATTTGGCGGTTGTGTGTTTAAACAATTATTGTCCCAGTCTCCACTAACTTGACTGGCGTTGAACCAAGGTTTAGAAGGTTTAGGAGGATAAAAGAGTGAGGAATGTACGCCTCCATGCCAGACACTATCACCTCTGTTATGCGCTCAGCACACAAAGACGGCTCTCTGACACGGAAGCAGTAGTCATTCCAAGGAAAACCACCAAAATACCTCCTCAAAACACACCAAAACACCTTCAAAACACACCAAAACACAGCAAAACACCTTCAATACACACCAAAACACCTTCAATACACACCAAAACACCCTCAAAACACCTTCAAAACACACCAAAACACACCAAAACACACCCCAGAGGCACCTTCGCTTAGGGGATCCTGAGGAGGGATCGTAGCGATAGGACAAGATAAAGATATGAGATTGTGATCGGAGGAGCCCAACGGAGAAGAAAGGGTGACAGCATAAGCAGAAGGATTAGAGGTCAGGAAAAGGTCAAGAATGTTGGGCGTATCTCCAAGACGGTCAGGAATACGAGTAGGGTGTTGCACCAATTGCTCTAGGTGATGGAGGATAGCAAAGTTGTAGGCTAGTTCACCAGGATGGTCAGTGAAGGGAGAGGAAAGCCAAAGCTGGTGGTGAACATTGAAGTCTCCAAGAAGGGAAGAGGGTCAGAATGTGCTCCACTTTGGAAGTTAAGTAGTCAAACAATTTCTTATAGTCAGAGGAGTTAGGTGAGAGGTATACACCACAGATAAATTTAGTAGTAGTAGTAGTAGTAGTAGTAGTAGTAGTAGTAGTAGTAGTAGTAGAGAAAGGAACTAATGGAATAAGAAGAGGAGGAGGAAGAAGAAGAGGAGGAGCAGGAGGAAGAGAAGGAGGCGGAGGAGGAAGAGGAGGTTATTGTTGTTTGTTCCTCCTCCTTCTCCTCCTCTTTTCTTCCTCTTCTTCCTCTTCTTTTTCTTCTTCCTTCTCCTCTTCCTCCTCTTCCTTCTCTTCTTTTCTCTCTCTCTCTCTCTCTCTCTCTCTCTCTCTCTCTCTCTCTCTCTCTCTCTCTCTCTCTCTCTCTCTCTCTCTCTCTCTCTCTCTAGCAATCCCTGTAATGTCAATAAGGTCTATATAAACACGTAAATTTGTAAGATTTTCGACCCTACTGTTTGTAAACAAGGGAGATCAAAGAGAACGGCGGCTGTCTTGCATTAGAGAAAACGGAAAATTTTAACATAAACTAAAACAATAATTGAATCTTCCAATACTATTTTAGACAGTTTTTAGGATAGTGTAAGAGTCTTCTATTTCATCAATTATTTTGTGTTGTTTTGTACTATTAATTATCAGTTTTTAGTGCAAGAAAGTTAAAGAAAAGAGGAAAAAAATACTTTATATAGGTAAAGACAATATGGTCGCTATTAACATGCATATTGGAAGACTTTCGACCCTATGATTTCCAAGGAGTGGGCGGCGGCCGTCTTGAAAATTGAAGTACTAGAGAAAACAAAATATTTTAACGCAAACTAAAGAGAAATTGAATTGATCTTGCTATTAATAACACTGTACAACAAATTTCAGGGTTAAGAAGAAAACACAGTTCTCATGTGCGTTTTATTATGAAGTTCAGTGTGCTGAATTCAAATTTGATAACAAAAATTTCATGCCACGTCACAATTTTTTTGTAAATCGCTGTTTTAATAATTATGCAATTAATAGAGATTTCCAAGACTCCATAAATGTATTTTGCTCCCAAAGTCAGATTAAATGTCTTCATTGTATTTATTTAATTAATATATAATGTTTGTTAACTTTATATAATGTATTAACGTACAATCTAGTATTTACTTCTTCTTTTATAAGACGTCTCAGGCGTGTCACGCTTCAGGTTCCAACAGAAGTCAGCCAGCATAGCAGGGCTCCATTTTCCCTTGTACCTGTTTTCCATTGACGCTATATCTTGATGGAACCTCTCTCCATGTTCATCACTCACATCTGCTGCGCTCTCTGGGAAGAAGGACAGATGAGAATGAAGAACGTGTATCTTCAGTGACATATTGCATCCGAGATCTTGGTAGCATTTGATTAGCCTCTCCACTTTACGCTCTCGCTGGGACTCTTGGTGCTTTCCCAGAAGCCCTCTGCATACATCTTTGAATGCATGCCAGGCCGCTAGCTCAGGTTCATCCATTGTCGCCTCAAAGTCCTCATCATTTATAAGCTTGCGAATCTGAGGGCCTACAAATATACCCTCTTTAATCTTGGCATCACTAATTTTAGGGAAGATCCCTTTGAGATACTGGAAACATGGCTTGTTATGTTGCAGTGCTTTGGTAAATTGCTTCATTAGGTCTAGTTTTATATGCAGTGGTGGCAAAATTATTTTCTCCTTCTTAACTAGTGGCTCATGAATTACATTATGGCATCCAAGCGTCATAGATTCCCGAGATGGCCATTCTGAGCGTATATAATGTTCTGATCTGGCCCTACTGTCCCACTTGCAAAGAAACCACATCAATTTGGTGCATCCAGTTTGTAGCCCATTAAGTATGGATACTACTTTCAAGTCTGCACAAATTAACCACTCATGCTCTTTGTAACTGATGCCGTCTAGAATAAAAGCAAGGTTCTCATATGTCTCTCTTAAAATGACTGAGTAAGCAACTGGAACTGAAGGCATGGTGTTCCCAATGTGCAACAGAACTGCTTTTATGCTGTAAAGGGATCCATCTATGAACAGCCTCCACTCATTGGGTAAAAGCAACAAAAAATACCGTTCAGATAGACATTGCGGGCACTGCTATTTACGAAGAACTGGAGAGTCACAGAAAGAAACGGATGTTATATTCGTAATCTACGCAAAAAATAACTCTAGAAAAGGATAGTCTCATTTCCGCTTTTTTTTTTTTCATTGTTATACAGTGTAATTTATGATAGTTTTGCGATAGTGTTAACATTTACTGTTATATGAATCGACTATAATTATTTATTGGCGAAATATATATATATATATATATATATATATATATATATATATATATATATATATATATATATATATATATATATATCCTTTCTACTACTATTAATGATTTCGTAATTATGTATCTTTTCTTGAGAGAGAGAGAGAGAGAGAGAGAGAGAGAGAGAGAGAGAGAGAGAGAGAGAGAGAGTTTGCGGTGTTAAATAGTTATTACAAAATGTGCGACGATTTTTTTTGTTTATGTTCATATATATTTATTTATTTTTTGGTAAATTTTGTTTATTTTTCTTTGTTTATTATTATTTATTTCTTTTTGTTTGCTTTTTTCAATTTAGTTATTTATTTATTTATCTATTTTATTTATATATATATATATATATATATATATATATATATATATATATATATATATATATATATATATATATATATATATATATATATATATATATATATATATATTTTTTTTTTTTTTTTTTTTTTTTTATTTTTTTTATTTTTTTTTATTTTTTTATTTTTTTTGAGAGAGAGAGAGAGAGAGAGAGAGAGAGAGAGAGAGAGAGAGAGAGAGAGAGAGAGAGAGAGAGAGAGAGAGAGAGAGAGAGAGACTTACAAAAATTCTTCTTCTTCTCTTCTTCCTCCTCCTCTTCCTCCTAATTTCTCTCCCCCCATCCTTCTGCTTAAGTAATAGTAGTAGTAGTAGTAGTAGTAGTAGTAGTGCTATAAATGACAGATAGATACTACTTTGAATAGTACATATATAAGTAATTGTTTATTCTTAAATTTACTTGAGTCAACCCTAAAATATCATAAATTTACGTTTTCCTTAAGTATTTCTCGTGTTCGTAATATAGAAATGTTGTTAATGTCACTTCTACCTTATGACAACAATTACAACCTGTTAATGTGAGATAGATAGATAGATAGATAGTCAGATAGATAGATAGATAGATAGATAGATAGATAGATAGAGAGAGAGAGAGAGAGAGAGAGAGAGAGAGAGAGAGAGAGAGAGAGAGAGAGAGAGAGAGAGAGAGAGAGAGAGATCTTCATTCTTTTCCGCTCCCCTTCCTCCCCCTCCTCCTTCTCCCTCCTTCAACATACTATTACTATTACTATTACTATTATAACCTCTCTCTGTGCATTTGAAGGCTTTATCAAACTAATGAACCCTCCAGTTTTTTTTTTTTTTTATAATACGAGTGTAAATATTTTGCATGGTGGCTTCACAATGCCGCAGTGCCATTGAAAAAATATTATGTTTTTTGAGTGGCGAATAGTCTGGGTTTTTTTTTGTTAATTGAATGAGTGAAAGAGTCTGATTCTTTATGTACGTGTGTATGGCTGTATGTGTGTGTGTGTGTCTGTGTGTGTGTGTGTGTGTACAGGCCTTGTATAGTGCCACAGTGCCATAAGTGCCAATAGAACCGTGAACTCCTTAATTTTCCTCCGTCTTGGGGCTGTTAAGGGTGTATGGGTGTGTGTGTATGGCTTTGTATAGTGTATATATATATATATATGTGTATGTGTGTGTGTGTGTGTGTGTGTGTGTGTACAGGCCTTCTCTAGTGCCACAGTGCCATAAGTGCCATGGTGCCAATAGAACCGTATACTTCTTAATTTTCCTCCCTCTTGGGGCTGTTAAGGGTGTATGGGTGTGTGTGTATGGCTTTGTATAGTGTATGTGTGTGTGTGTGTGTATGAGTAGGGTGCCTTGTATAGTGCCAGTGGTCTCAAAATGTAAAATCGGGTTTGCAGACATTGCTTGCGTTGGAGACTGTACAATATTTCCCTTCGCTGTTTTAGAGGTGCTGGTGGTTCGTGTATGGGTGTGTGCAGGTGTGTATGGGCTGTATAAGGTGTGTGAGTGCGTACAGTGCCACATAGAGCCTTACAGTGCCAGACCAGGGGAGTGAAACAAATCTGGCATCTTCCTAGCTGACGTCATGGCGCGCGCAGCTACTCGGTTTCATTTCAGTGATCGAAAAGTGTAATAGCGAATCTTGTCTCCCAGCCTGCAGTCTGCCCTAGCCTGACCCGCCAGACATGTGCCCCAGGCCTTCCCCTAGCCTGTAGAGCCATGTAAGCCTGCAGGTCAAGGTCAGGTCAAACGCAACAGGCCGTAACGTGAAAGATGAAGAGATTTACGAAGACTGTGTTTGATGGGCTCAGGTCCTCCGTGCAGGCCACCAACAAGCAAGAGGTTGAGGATATACAAATTTTTGAGACTCTGCAAGCTGATGCCTTCCAGATCGCGAAGGTAATAGTCACACCTGCTCACCCTGCACGTATCAGCCTGATAGTCCAAAATAGTAGTGAGATACAATGACATTAATGGTTCTTCAATGTCCGCCTCCCTCTCTCTCTCCCCTCCGCTGCCTGTCACCAACTTGGCCCTCTCTTCATTCGTTTTTTTTTCAGTTTTCTTATCTCCTGCGTTTATTGTTACCGCCATACTGCGTGTATAGATAGTTTATACACCCATACATCTGCCATGAATGTATAACCGTGATAGTCCAAGCTGTCAGTGAGATAGTCTGATAGTACGTGTTTGGACTCCTCTCCCCATCATCCGACCCCAAACATCCGCCTTGTCGCTAACATTTTTGCTTATTTCTTCCCTGCTACGCTTATTTATACATCTATACTGCGTCCATACATAGTTTACACATTGATACATGTACCCTGACTTTCTATGCATGTAAAAATGTGTCTATAATAGGAAAAATAACAAGATAATCTTTCCATATTTTTCCTTCCTTTCCCCGCCCCTTCCCCAAAACATCGGTGCCATTCTTTTTTTTCCGGTAATTGTCTAGAGTCCTTACCGGGCCTTATTACTGGTCTATTCACTTCAATTCTTTTACACATACCTTCACATGCACCTAAAACATCATTTTAAAGTGGGGGACAAATGCCCCCCTTCCCTCTAGTCGGTTAGGTTAGGTTAGGTTAGGTTAGGTTAGGTTAAGTTAGGTTAGGTTAGGTTAGGTTAGGTTAGGTTAGGTTTTAGGTGCATGTGAAGGTATGTGTAAAAGAATTGAAGTGAATAGACCAGTAATAAGGCCCGGTAAGGACTCTAGACAATTACCCTAACCTAACCTAACCTAACCTAACCTAACCTAACCTAACCGACTAGAGGGAAGGGGGCATTTGTCCCCCACTTTAAAATGATGTTTTAGGTGCATGTGAAGGTATGTGTAAAAGAATTGAAGTGAATAGACCAGTAATAAGGCCCGGTAAGGACTCTAGACAATTACCTTTTTTTCCTTGTTTCTCCTCATTCACGCCCATCCACACGCCCACACGACGCCCATAGGTGGGTTATACATTTATATATCTACTATTCACATCCCAGCCCGATAGTCCTAGTCTGTAGTTAAATAAAATAGTTTGTGTTAGCGTCACCTGTGCCTGCATCTCCATCCCCCCTCCCTCTCTCTCTCTCTGTGATCCCAGACTGATAATATTAACCTTTATGCTAATTTCTCCTCTCCTACGCTTATTTATACTCGTACGCCCATATACTGACCATACATAGTTCATACATACATACATTTACTATTCATGTCTCAGTTTAATAGTCCAAGCCTTTCATGAAATAGTATTGGTTAGATCGTGTCATCTCCGTCCTCTCATCAGGCGGACTCTCGTTATAATTTTTGCTAGTTTCTCCTCATCAGCGCTTATCCATAGTTCCATACAGCGTCCATATATAGATTATATATCCATACATCTACCCTCTACCCCACTACCTGTAGATATATAGCAGTAGCAGAAAAATGCAAGTTAACTGTGCCCACTTCACCCTGCCAAAACATTGCTTTCAAATTTGCCTTTTTTAATTTTTTTTTTTTCATTTCTCCGTACATAAGGGGAATGACATGTCCTATACAATACCCATACATAGAAAATGCATGTATATATTTGTCATGTGTCACTGTATATATAGATTTGTACCTGTAATGATAAAAGTATGAATGTATGCTTTGGGTCTAGGAGGTGAATGAATCTTCAGTTTGTTTTCTTAATTTCTTGATGTCACTGTACCACAGCACTGTACCCTATGGTGCTAATGGTGCAGGAAGGCCTTGTCTACCTTCACCATAAGCCACTGTAGCATGCGTCACTGTACCTTAAAACTGTACCCAAAAAAATTAACCTAACTGGCCTTCACTTGAAAAAAAGATATCGTTTTTTTTTTTTTTTTCGTGTGGTTAATATTTCAGTGCTACAGTACCACAGCACTGTACCCTATGGTGCTAATGGTGCAGGAAGGCCTTGTCTACCTTCACCATAAGCCCCTGTACCATGCGTCACTGTACCTTGAAACTGTACCACAAAAACTTAACTGGCCCTCACCTAAAAAAAAAATAGTTTTTTTTTCTCGTGTGCTTAAAATTTCAATGCTACAGTACCACAGCACTGTACCCTATGGTGCTAATGGTGCAGGAAGGCCTTGTCTACCTTCACCATAAGCCACTGTAGTATGCGTCACTGTACCTTGAAACTGTACCCCAAAAACTTAACCTAACTGTGATGTTCCGAGACCTTGTAAACGATTTCCGAGAGTGGTGGATGAACTTGCAAGACTCCCACTGTTGGTGTACCATGTCAGTGTACATTGTGGTGTTAATGGTGCAGCAGAAGGGCTTGGCAGTGTACCATGTGCCATAGTACCTCAAAAACACCTGTAAGACTGTTTTTTTTCTTGTTTTCTTCCGATATATTTGTTTATTTATTTATTTATTGCGGTTTTTTTTATCTAATTTTTTGGTTAGGTTCGGAATCCTGAATCATGCATTTTTTTCTATTTCTTTTTGTTATTTTACTTATTTATTTTTATATAATTTGGTTTGGTTAGGTTAGGTCGGCTGAGTTAGGTTAGGTTAGCTTCAGTTCATCAAAATTAGGTCAGGTTAGGTTAGGTCAGGTCAGGTTACTCTAGAATAAGTTAGGTTACGTTAAGTTACGTTCGGTTAGGTTAAGTTAGGTTAGGTTAAGTTAGCTTACATTAGGTTAAGTCAGGTCAGGTTAGGTTAAGTTACGTTAGGTTAGGTTACGTTAGGTTAGGTTAAGTTAGGTTAGGTTAAGTTAGGTCAGGTCAGGTTAGGTTTAGTTTAATTTTGCTTAGGTCAGGTCAGTGCAGGTTAGGCTGAAATTGATATTAATTTGACTATTTTAGCTTTGACTACATAATGATAGTTTACTACTACTACTACTACTACTACTACTACTACTACTACTACTACTACTACTACTACTACTACTACTACTACTACTACACATTTTCCTTTCCTAATTTATTTATTTATTTATTTAATATTTTAGTCTGGTCAGGTTAGGTTAGGTTAGATTACGTCAGGTTAGGTTAGGTTAGGTTAGGTTACATTAAGTTAGGTTATGTTAGGTCAGGTTAAGTTAGGTTAAGTTAGGTTAGGTTAAGTTAGGTTAGGTTATGTTAGGTTAGGTTAGGTTACATTAAGTTAGGTTAGGTTATGTTAGGTTAGGTTAAGTTAGGTTAGGTTAAGTTAGGTTAGGTTAAGTTAAGTTAGGTTAGGTTAATTTAGGTTAAGTTAGGTTAGGTTAAGTTAGGTTAGGTTAGGTTAGGTTAGGTACAGTGATACAGGGTAAGCAGATATGTTGGGTACCATTGAAGTCATA
>NC_087184.1:32500-42500 GCF_035594125.1 Scylla paramamosain
TCAAAATAAAAACGCGAGAAAACCTTTAAATTATCACAACGCGAAAAATACACACACGCCAAACTGGATGCGTCATTACTTAATAGTCATTGGAACTGTTATCCCCCCAATAGTTAATAACCAACCCCCCCTCCCCTGCCTTGAGGAACACCTTCACTTATGTCCTGCTATTGTCAGTGCTATTGGCTAGATTTGAGCATTTTAACCTTGAATTCACATTACACGTACATATATATTATCTCATTGCAATAATTATAATAGTCTTCCTGGCTTAATTTTTGTTTATTCATTATTCCTTATGTGCTTATTAATTGTCATTTGTCTAATTCCCTATGTTTTAGTCTCGGTACTTTAGTTTTTTTTTTTTTTCTCACTTTCCGACTCTGGCCCTTGCAATGAAGGAAGGGGCTTAATTGTTTATTTACTGTTCCTTACGTGTTTATTGATTATATGTGAGCTATTTATTTGATATTCATGATTTTTTAAAACTACGTATTTCTTGATATGATAGTTTTATCTTTTCGTGTTTTCTGGCTTAAGTTTTGTTTATTATTCCTTGTTTGTGTTATTAGGTAAAAAATAATTATTTGTCTTATTTCTCGTAGTTTAATGGAATTTTTAGCACTTTAATGAGTTCCTCACCAGTCATTTTATTCGAGAGAGAGAGAGAGAGAGAGAGAGAGAGAGAGAGAGAGAGAGAGAGAGAGAGAGAGAGAGAGAGAGAGAGAGAGAGAGAGAGAGAGTCTAAATGGAAAAAAAAAAAAATCAGTTAGTATTTTATTTATATACAAGAAAATGCATGATAATAATAATAATAACAATAATAATAATAATAATAATAATAATAATAATAATATTTAAATACAAGGAAAATATGTAATAATAATAACAATAATAATAATAATAATAATATTTAAATACAAGGAAAATATGTAATAATAACAACAACAATAATAATAATAATAATAATAATAATAATAATAATAATAATAATAATAATATTTAAATACAAGGAAAATATGTAATAATAATAATAATAATAATAATAATAATAATAATAATAATAATAATAATAATAATAATAATAACTGCTTTTATCTTACTCACACAGATAACTAGTTTTTATAAATAGTTTATTGACCATAAACATTGTGTACATACACACAAAATTAAATAGAACAAGTAAAAATTTCAAAATGTAGTGAGTGACACACAGAAGACTGGTGACAAAACCTACTAAAGTCCATTAAATGATTGGCTGTCTCAAGTTTCCACATCATCAGTTGAACACACTGCTCCTTAGCACTCAGAGATGGACAAGCTTTTCATGGCTTGTGTCAATGGAGACAACACGTGTAGGGGATTTATTTGTTCTGTTTTTTCTCGTCCTACTCACTCTTCCTCTTGAGCCACGCTGGCTTCTTGTTATTCAGCACATGCTTGTGCTTCTTGAACACCGGTCTCATACTGGATAGAGACAGTAATGTATGGAGGTTTGATGCAATATATTTTATATAAGGATAAAAACTTGCATAAACTTCCTGTTTGTGTTTTTCTACTAAGGTGCAATTGTTAGGTGACCATTAAGATATAACAGGGGTGGCCAAAGGAGGTAGTCCAGCCATCTCCATACTCAGGTATTTTGGTTTGTGTGCCACTGGGATGAAATCAGAAAGTGATGCGCATACATTTTAGTAAGATTTAAGAGAAGTTAGTGTTTGACATCACAAGTTTTTTGGGCCAAGACTATTAGCATTAAGGAAGCACCACATTGCTATTTTTAAATGTTGGTCGCCCACGTAGCAAGATTGCACATCAACAAGAAGGTAACCTGAAAGTAAAGTTGAAATTAACAACATATACTGTGTGATTGTGACTAAGTACAAAATTGAAATGTGATTGGAGAAGGATAAAAGTTTTTAATTTGTTTCAGGCAAGAGGTGTGGTTAAGCAAATAGTGAGTCTGTAGGCTGGAGAGAGAGAGAGAGAGAGAGAGAGAGAGAGAGAGAGAGAGAGAGAGAGAGAGAGAGAGAGAGAGAGAGAGAGAGAGAGAGAGAGAGAGAGAGAGAGAGAGAGAGAGAGAGAGAGAGAGAGAGAGAGAGAGAGAGAGAGAGAGAGAGAGAGAGAGAGAGAGAGAGAGAGAGAGAGAGAGAGAGAGAGAGAGAGAGATTGATTTCCATGTGAGAGTGTGGTTTTTAAGTATGCTATAGAGGACACACTTATTCATTCACTACAGCCCACAAACTTGCAATGTCCCCATAGCATAGTTACAGACAACATCCTCTCATATATAAGTCTGTGTCAATCTTTCTCTGATGTACTCCAGCCCAGAGACCCACAGCAGCATTAAGAGTGGAGAGAGAGAGAGAAGAGAAGACACACAGAATGGATGAATAGAGATGCTGTGGTTTGTAAAAATATGGTGTAAGGTCTGTTTGCTTTGGTGGGAATGGTTTTTTCCAATCATTCCTCTCTTGCACTACCATTTTGCTTCATAAACAGGCATCTCTCTTTCATCTTCCCACCAAACACTGTTATTCCACCTTATATTTATGTATTTGCATGCTTATCTTCTCAAATTGTTCCCCTTCCATTCTCTCCACATGTCCGACTCTCTCCTTTCTGTGGTTGATCACTCACTCCGCTGTTCCTCCACATTCATGACTATATATGATGCACATGTGCTTTATAATCAATCAAATGTTTCACGTAGATGATGTTTTCATTCACACACAGTTCCCCCTCCTCCCTGTTTCATTCATTGCGATTTTGCTCTCTCTCTCTCTTTCTCTCTCTCTCTCTGTGTGTGTGTGTGTGTGTGTGTGTGTAAGAGCTCAGAGCTCATGGTGACTGATCTCTGGGTAGGACTGAGGCCAATGACACACCACACACCGGGGCAGCGAAGTCACATCACCTCGGGTTACATCCTGTACCTTGTTGTAGCTAGGTGAACTGGGGCTACACATTAAGAGGCTTGTCCATCTGCCTCACCGTGCCCGGGATTCGAACCTGGGCCTTCTTGGTTGTGAGCCGAGCGTGCTAACCACTACACTACGTGGTGTGTAAGTGTGTGTGTGTAATGATGCAGCTGGGAAGGTCGTCTTATGACAATTATTGATGAATGAAGGTAAAGGATGCGTGTCTATTACTTCTCTTTGTGTGTGTGTGTGTGTGTATATAACACACACACATACACACACACTTAAAAAAGTAGTAATGACATGCGCATCCATTACCTTCATTTGTCAATAATTATCATAAGGCAACCTTCTCAGCTGCATCAGCGCACACACACACACACACACACACACACAAACATAACTGACTGTCTTCAGCCTCTCTCTCACCGCCGCAATGTTGCATCTCTAGCTGTCTTCTACCGCTATTTTCATGCTAACTGCTCTTCTGATCTTGCTAACTGCATGCCTCCCCTCCTTCCACGGCCTCGCTGCACAAGATTTTCTTCTTTCTCTCACCCCTATTCTGTCCACTTCTCTAATGCAAGAGTTAACAAGTGTTCTCAATCATTCATCCCATTCTCTGGTAAACTCTGGAACTCCCTGCCTGCTTCTGTATTTCCACCTTCCTATGACTTGAATTCCTTCAAGAGGGAGGTTTCAAGACACTTATTCATCAACTTTTGACCACTGCTTTGACCCTTTTTATGGGACTGCCATTTCAGTGGGCATATTTTTTTATTGGATTTTTGTTGCCCTTGGCCAGTGTCACTCATACATAAAACACACACACACACACACACACACAGAAATTATATTAGAAATTATTAGAAATTAGATAAGTTACCACTCACGAGCCATGTATGTGAGCAACGCATGTTTTTAAGCATCTGGAGCAAAGTGGTTAAAGGAAAACTTTTTGACTTGAAATGTAATTAGATTCATCAGTTATTTTTCTGGCTGACATTGTTTTTGGAAGGTGGCACTTAAGATATGTGAATGCTGTATCTAGATATAAACAAACATTCACAAACACTCATTCCATTATGTGTCTGTCATTAGGCCCTCAAATAAACAACAAATTAAGTGAGAAGTTACCATCTCCCTTCCTGGCTTGCGCTCCAGTTGCTCTGAGTTGTAGCAGCAGTGACGTGTGGCACCCAGGATGAAGGTGGTCTGCAGGGTGGTCTGTGTCAGGGGGATGATAGCAGACAGCAGCAGCAGCACCGTGACAGCTCAAGCATCCTGTTGAAATTATCACTTTTTAAATGCTGAAAAAGTGAAGGAAAAACCTGTCTCCATGGAATGTGGAAGTACACAACAACAACTCTGAAAGATTTCTTACAATAATAAGTCATCATTCATTGTATCCTTTTTTGTTGGCCACAAGATTATCATACAAATTTTCCATAGACATCTGCAAATTGGTACCTCTAGCTGTTATTAAATATGATATTAAGTTTGATAAATGTATTTATTTCATTATACATGAAAGTTGTTGATTGCAAAAAAAAATAATAACCAAAATATATTTTGACTTTTACTTTACAATGCCTTAACTGTTTGCTTTTAAAAAAATATGTAGATTTATTTTCTCATTTTAAAATTTATAGTCTAGACAACTAACTGGCCTTAAATTTTTGTGATATACAAATAAAGTAAGAAAGAGAGCACATTTCACTAACACTCATGGTGAAGTGTCCACCAATGATGGTGAAGGAGGTACACATGTAAACTCCAGTCTGACCAATGACCAACACAATTTGTCCAGCTGCATGTCTCTATCGGGCACAAACTCCACCTCCCGCATCTGTGTCATGCCCACCACCACCGTCACCGTGGCAACACTGAAAAATGGAATCTTATCATTCACACTGTTACAAAAAATATACTCCCATATATATATATATATATATATATATATATATATATATATATATATATATATATATATATATATATATATATATATATATATATATATATATATAAATGGATTACTATTCCCAACGTTAAAAATTCTTTAGCTAATCTTACTTTGATATTTTGCATCCAATATTAACTACAATTTTTTCCTATGACATTTTCCAACTACACTTAAAGCCTTTCACTGTGAAACAAAACAATTAGAAGCATCAGAAGCAATGCATGCAGTCTCCTTCATAACCATCTACAAGACGTAAAGTTGGCATTGAAAAAGAATACATTTTGCAATTTCTTCCCAGTTCTAAGACTGGATGTGGCTGTAGAACGAATAAAGATGTCTTGAGAGTGACTGGATAATTAAAATCCCCATAATTATGCAATTATTAACGCAACAAATGTCCGCAATAAGGTCATAAAGTTTTTTTGTCCGTAGCAGGTGACTGGACTAGAGGATGATAGACGAGACCTAATGTTATTTTACAATATCTATTTTCTAACTGGATGAAAGTGACGTCTATATTAGCAATGGTTGGGGTCGGGAGTAAATGAGGATGAAGATTGGCTTCCCTATGTTAAGGTGTTAGTTTTCATATTTATTGAGAGAGAGAGAGAGAGAGAGAGAGAGAGAGAGAGAGAGAGAGAGAGAGAGAGAATCAAGCCATTTGAAGTACATTTTTAGTCCCTTTATTTACACCATATTGCCTCTCTCTCTCTCTCTCTCTCTCTCTCTCTCTCTCTCTCTCTCTCTCTCTCTCTCTCAATAAATATGAAAACTAACACATTAACATAGGGAAGCTAATTTTAAAGACTCCTTTAATGAAGCAGTAGTCTGACCCCCCTCTGCTCTCTCTCTCTCTCTCTCAGGTGGAGTTGGCAAGGTACCACCTCTGCCCCTGCCAATGTCTCTCATGACTTCAAGATGCCTCACTCTAACCTAACTTAATCTCACCTCACCTAATCTAACCTAACCTCACCTAACATAATCTAACCAAATCTCACCTCACCTCACCTAATCTAACATAACCTCACCTCCGCTCATCTAACCTAATAATTCCTCACCTAATCTAACTTAACTTCTTCACTTATGCTAGTTTAACCTAATGCAACCTTTGCTAACTCAATTACCTTAACTAACCTAATTAATGTACTATAACTTAACATGATCTAATGTAACCTATGTCATCCTAATCTTGCTTTAGTTTCATCTAATCTAATCTAACCTATGCAAGTTAATGTAAATTCATCTAATATAACCTAAACTATGCTAGTCTAACCTATCCTTAACTTACCTAGCCTAACGCACTATCTTAACCTAACCTAACCTTACTTAGCCTTACAATCTAACACACTTCAACTTACATAGCCTAACCTAATATCGCCTATTCTTAACTAACCTCACCTAAACCTTACCAACACTAACTTAAAACCTACCTATGCTTACATCACTTCTATATCCTCATCCTCCTCCTCTTCCTCTTCCCTAACACAGTGACTCAGCGAAGCCGTCAAGAAAACACGTAATTTCTGAATACTATCTTTAAGAGCTCCACCCAGTCAGCCCTCTTCCTCCTCCTCCTCTTTCCTGACCCCCATCCTCCCTTCTTTACTCACGTGTCTCTCCCTCCCTACACACACACACATACACACAGAGCGGGTCTCATAAGGGTAATACACACATACATACGGACACTGACCCACCACACACACCCAGTCACCCACACCCACCCACATACTCGTACGTGTACACACGGACGCACACCTCAGCCTGTCACCCTTACGTCAAACAGCTTACACCCTTCTATTCCCTCTCACTCATCCATCACACATCCCATTGTCTCTCTCATCTTCTATTCTGTTACTTAACCAGTTAACGCTCCCAACCTACTCCCAGTCCCGCTAGCCGGCGGGTTACTCTCTCATTAGGAGCATGACCCTAAAAAAATAAGTCACATGGCGCGGTCAGAGAGAGCTAGCCTGCCCTGGTCTGCCTACGCGAACCAAAAGCGTTTGTTTGGGTAAGATTTAAAGGGACGAAGGTTTAAAGGGCCAGTCTCTGCGTGGGTGTGTTTGGTGAAATGCTGAATACTCACGCCTGGTTCGTCATACACCCACAAGGACAGGCACAGTTCACTCCTCCATGACACACACACACACACACACATATACACAAAAACACTAACTAGTAACTCTACCTTTAGTTTCGTCTGCTGCGTTCCAGCAAAAAAAAAAAAAAAAAAAAAAAAAAATCAAAATATTCCTCCATTACTAATGTAACTCACATTCCTTGGTGGTATACTTCCCTCGGAACACCCATATTTTAAAGAGCTTTTTATCCACCATATGTGTCTCAGTTAACTCTGATCTTGGCTGGAAATTAAACTATATTGTATGATATCAGTGTGGTCATCTTGAGGTCCCGGATGAAATGGCGGGCTGGGATTGGCTGTTCACGACCCGTTGTCATGGTGATGGTAGACGCCATTCAGTTGACAGCTCATTTTTTCTCGCTATTGAAAGGAGTTTATTAGAGCGTAACTGAAGCGTGTAAAGGCATGATTCCGCACCATACTGTTAAGATATTGTAGTTCTGAAGTGTTCCTAGGGTTAATAAGCTTGGGTAAGGAGTATAACACAATTTAGATGGTGTTTAGATGGTGTGAAGAGCGGGTGTGTCCGCGCTAGATTCAAGCAATTCCAACCTCTGATATGATTGCGTACTAGACTGTTAAGATATTGTAGTAAGGAAGTATTTGTGGGGTTAATAAGCTTGGGTAAAGGTGAAGTTCGTTTTCATGGTTTAATCTGCCCATCCTAGCTGGAGGAGGAGGAGGAGGAGGAGGAGGAAGAGTACAATAATTATACTTGGCACAGCCACACTTTTCTCTCATTTTATATATATATATATATATATATATATATATATATATATATATATATATATATATATATATATATATATATATATATATATATATATATATATACGTCAGAAAAGTGGCCTCCCAAAGTTTGGTGTGTATTTGAACGAAGTGTAAGAAGTAACAATGACGTTGAAGGATGGCATTACAGACTTAATATGAAAGCACGTCAAGGCCAACTGAACTTCTATACTTTAATAACCCTACTACACACACAGGCTAGACTTGTAACGCTTCATGTAAAGTTTATAAATGATGGAAAGGTGTTGCGTCACCGAAAAGATAAATATACAAAACAACATGGACGACTATTCCTGCTTTGGGAGGAATTTTCTCTGGGCACTAGAACAGCAAAAAGCTTACTGAAAGCTGCCTCTCATCATATTGCTGTGAATATGTAATGACTTGATTTTTCATGAAATACTCTAGTTTTATTGTCTTAAAATTTGGTGTATTTCAGAATACTGGCCTCCTATTGGCTCATTTCAGCTAGCGGTCTTGTTAGGATTTGGAAAGGAGTGTTTCATCTCCTTCTTCGTCTTTTTTTCAATGGTGTAATGGCTAGGCGCGGCGTGTGGACGTCCAGTGATTCCGTGTGGTGCGTGAGAACAGGTTGGTGGGACACAAGCCGGGGATATATATCACAAATGTGTGAAGCACTCTTCTCTGTGCAATAGTTTATGATGGTTTGAATCTAACAAGTGTGTGAAGCACTCTTCTCTGTCCGATAGTTTATGATGGTTTGAATCTAACAAGTGTGTGAAGCACTCTTCTCTGTCCGAGTTCAAGTTGGTTAGGCCGTGATCCCTTTAGGCCGAGTCATTTAGGCCGTGATCCCTTTAGGTCGAGAGTCGTTTAGGCCGTGATCCTTAAACTCATTGTTGCAAACCCTGTGCTGCCATTCTTGACAATGGTCACACTGCAAAGCATGGTCACACTGCAAAGCATGCTGGTTGAATCGTACACGTCGAGAGCAAACAACACGAGGAAATTTGGTAGGCATCCTGAGCGATGAGGTGTGAGGGAATAACGAATACGCAGAATTTGACTTCAACACATCAACTAAGTAAGCAAGACAGTGTTTTGACACTTTAGAAATTATATGTTTCGAATTTAGTAATATTTTGAATTAACTAATTGAGACAGTGTTTCAAAATTAGTATGTAGGTTTCGTAATTGTGATTGCACTTGTACGGACACGGCAAGGTTTGCTGTGCGACACAGGTGTGAGAGGTGGCAGGACAGGAAATGTGATAATGGTGTATCTTGAGCTGATTAATGGCAGCTGTGAAACCCGGTATTTTCAATGACTGGGTTTCGTGCACTTCCTGCAGTACCTCATAAAACGATTAATATGTGTGTATGTACGCTACGGAACATAGTTTCCACTGCATATAGGTCTCTTCCACTGTATATAGGTCTCTTCCATTTATTATCTTTATTTTATGGAGGTATCGATCTCTCGATACATTATCAAGAGTATCAATAAAACTCATTAGCATGCAATCACGTCACACTTCTCGCCTCCACAGTAGTCCTCCAGCATCGACTGCACTATAAAAACTATAAAAAGGATCTCAGTATTACGGCCTAAACGACCCACGGCCTACAGAGTCGCGGCCTAAACGACTCTCGGCGTAAAGGGATCACGGCCTAAACGACTCTCGGCCTAGAGTGCTCACGGCCGAAACGACCTGCTCCCCTCTGTGCGATAGTTTATGATGGTTTGAATTTAACAAATGTAGTGATAATACACGTTCATACGTGAAGCCACGTGCAGCTTGGACATTTTTTTTCCCACGCTCAAATGAAGCGGTTACTGATTCGTGATTAAAGAGATAATTAGCTCGTGTATTGCTTACATGTAGTTTACAGTGAAATTTTTTACCTAATTTGGTTGGGGACATTTCTTTATTAATAATTAACAAAAGAAAAAATAACAAATGGAATCAATGAAATTACAGGATTTGCTAGAGTGGTTGTTATATGGACGTAATGAGCGTAGCACTGTACACACTCACGGTAGTCACGGTTTAGGGTTGTGGGGGGCGGGGGAGGGGGGGGCTGGACAAGGATCATGTATGAAAAGTGGGCAATGACCAGAAAAAGTTTGGGAACCACTGCTCTAAACTATAACTACTTAGGCTACTACTGCTACTTATACTACTACTACTACTACTACTACTATTACTGCTACTG
>NC_087184.1:45000-50000 GCF_035594125.1 Scylla paramamosain
AGAGAGAGAGAGAGAGAGAGAGAGAGAGAGAGAGAGAGAGAGAGAGAGAGAGAGAGAGAGAGAGAGTTTTTGTGTATTCCTCGGAAGGTTAAATAATGTAATCTTATGGAATCAAATTCCACCTATGTCTCTTTTCTCCCTGGAGAGACTGAGTACGCTTCTCTCTCTCTCTCTCTCTCTCTCTCTCTCTCTGGTTCAATACACTCTCACCACTCAATGTTCTCTTTGCCACAACCAATCTCTACACACTCATATTCCATCCCCTCAACTCGCCTCACGCTCTTGCCCTTCCTTCATTCCTCGCTACATGCTTACCAGCACGCCTCCCCCCTCCTTTTCTTTTCACCCACCCTCTCTCCACTCTCTCCACTCCCTCCACATTTCCCTTCCCCACAATTCTAGTTCCAGCTCTCTCTCTCTCTCTCTCTCTCTCTCTCTCTCTCTCTCTCTCTCTCTCTCTCTCTCTCTCTCTCTCTCTCTCTCTCTCAAATTCACGCGAGCCTAAGTGGTTCATTTAAAAGCTTCATTTGGGGTTTTCTTGCACTTATCATTCCTTTGGTGAGTGGAGCGAGGGAGGAGGAGAAGCATACCTAGTCTTGGGGAGAGTCACCAAGAGGCTCCTTAGCACAACCCAGAGTGGAGTATTTTTTTTTTTTCGTCTTTTCATTTTTACATGAAAGGGGAGTTTTGGTGATGACTATAAAACGTGCAAGGAAGGAAAACAATAATGTCGCTTAATTTGCTCCTTGGTAGGAAAGTTTGTAGGTACGCAAGGGAGGAGGCAAGAAAGGAAAGAAAGGGTTAATTTAACTGGACGTATTTTGATGGAGATGCAGAAAAAAAAAAACACACACACAAAGGAAGAACAAGCATCAGGAGATAATTGCATTCGTTTTTATGAAGCTCTTTGTTCTTATAGTTATTTAAATCATAAGTATGCGGAAGACAATTGTAGATGGAGATTTTTTTTTTTTTCGTGTGTGCTGCGGACAGGTGACATGGATGAGGTGAAAGTTTAAAGGTAAGGGAAAGGAATATGCTAGAAAATGAGTGAAATCTGCTCTTCTCTATACGTATAGATGAAAAGAGAAAAAGAATAATATAGTGTAGATAACATGAAGCAGGAATTATGTAGCAGTTTTACAAAGTATTTATGACGATATTACGCAAAATAAATCATACAAAACTACAGTAGCTCCATTTATCACATTTTCGCGGACAGTACGGAGGTCTTAACATAGAGCAATTCATTAGACCATCAACTTCCATTCGAATTACGAACACGAGATTCATTGGCGTTTGTGACATGACAACCGGGAAGACAGTGAGGTAGTAAAATATTGCAAAAATCAGAGAACAGTCAGATTCCGCCAGTGAAGGATTCTGTTTCACGTTCCGTCATACAAAGCCGATTGGTTTTGCCGTGATCGCCTCGCCTCATTACCAACCCAGGCATGCCACACCCCAATCCCTTCCCGGCAGCGTCTCGTACTCCCTCTCCCCTCTGTGCTAAAGGCTTGTCATCGGACATTCGCGCTCTTTGTTAGCTCATAATTAAAATGCGGGTAAATATTATGCTTTTTATGTGTGTAAATGATGGTAATGTGTTTTAAATGACAAAATCTAACTTGTGTGTTTACGAGTAAATGTAACTTTATTTAATTCAGATTTGATAATGTGGATGCTGTTTTTTGTGTGTGGCTAAGCTGTCGTTTATATTGTTGTTGTTTTTGTTGTTGTTGTTGTTCTAGTTGTTATTATTATTATTATTATCATTATTATTATTATTATTATTATTATTATTATTATTATTATTATTATTATTACTATTATTATTACTATTATTATTATTATTATCATCATCATTACTATTATTATTATTCTTGATCTTGTTCTTCTTGTTCTAAACCTTTTTTCTTCATGTTCCTCTTATCATTACTTATCTCCTCCACCACCACCACCACCCTCAGCAAGCAGGACACATGAGCCAGCCGTTCGTTCACCCGCATACTGGCGTGAAGCATCATTCGTAGAGAGCCCAGTAATGACTATCGCTGGCATACCTAAGGAGATCAGTCGACCCTAGATACATTCTTATTCTTGACTGGCTCAGTACAGACTCGTTGGTTTAGCCTTAATACAGTGAGGAGACTTGTGTATTTGTGGCGGTGAGTAGGGAGAGGACATCTGTATTAAAAAAGCAGTGGTCAATATAGTTTTAAGTGTCACTAATATCTAAACACACTAAGCCATACTACAAGATCACTCTCACTTTTTTTTCCCTCTTGCTATTCACTGCTGCCGATCCTTTCATTCTCTCGGTGTTGTAGTCTTTCTTTCGTAACATTCAGACCCCTGTAAACATGTTTGCTTGCACACACACACACACACACACACACACACACACACACACACACACACACACACACTCGTATATGAAAGAGAAAAAAAGAAGATTGCGTTTTCCCTTTTCTTCTTGGCTACGAAAGGAAGACAATTGCAAAGTTAAGTGTTTAAAAAATGGCATTATCGTAACTCAGTCCTCCTCCTGCCCACTTAGCACACTGCCATTCAAACTGAAGCCCATACCGTTCAGAGTCCTGGCGCCGGCATTTGTCAATATCTTTACTCTCCCACCCGCTCCTCCACTCTCCACTAACTAGTAAACTTCGAAAAGTATTGGGTCGCTCTATTTTCCCTGCTTTCCACGCCCTCAGCCCCACACGGGAAGCACCAGGTGATCCGGGGAACTGCAGTGTATCAGGACTGAGATTCTTCCTCCCAAAGTAAATTTTAGTGTGGTGTGTGATAGATATCTTGGTTTATTCTCGGCACTACTTACGTTTAATTGCGTGAATAAAGACCATGATCTTACAATTTTAAGTTGATTGATATATCAATAAACCTCCACACCACGGTGCTCCAGCCTTTGTCTCCGCCACCTACGCCACTCAGCCCCACGAGGCGCATGCTATCTGCTACCTAAGCGCGCGCACACACACACACACACACACACACACACACACACACACACACACACACACACACACACACAACTTTGGGGTCTTGTTCTATTCAATCCCGTTCTTCCACAAGTAGTTCAGTGTCAGTCGTAGTGTGTAGCTCAGCAGATACAGTCGTTATAGACCAATAAGTCTCCCTGTATCTGTTCTTCCTATCTGATTCGTACTTATCTTGAGGCAGGTTATCCTCAGCAACACTGGTCAAAGGCCTTCTCCCCTGCACTTCACAAAAATAATAGAATAATATTAGCCTCTTTTGGATAAAGCACACACACACACACACACACACACACACACACACACCTCTGTCAGACCACAAATGGTGGCGACCCGTCCTAGACACCCTCGGCCTGGGTTGTACCACTGTTCGCTCCGCCACCAGACGCGCCACAGCACCTGGCTCGCCTCGCGCCGCACGGGTCGTCACGCTGTCCCGTGAGACCACCTGCCTCGCTGGCGGGTTTTAATCAAGGGACTAATTTTCTCAAAACGTGAGGGATATTATGTGTTCTCTGTGGATTGATACGAAAAACCCAGTGTTGTTTGGTGCCTAGCATTCAGAAATATCAGCAATTAACGTACCACCTATGATGAAATGTGCATGATTGTGTGTGTGTTTTGCCATTTTTACTGTTGAAGTGTGATTCAAATATCCGTACATCGTTCCGTGAGCTGAGTGGACATATGCACCATTCTTCCATAACGACAGTTAATTCAAATGACGGAAGTTAGTGTGTGACAAATTGAATTACCAAATACAAAAATTCAAGTCAACCTAAATTGGGAGGATGTCCTGCTTGGCCAACTTGCAGCGTGCTGAATGTGTGCAGACCTCGATGTGCTGAGTGCGCGTCAGGGACGCGCACGTCAGGGACGCGGACGGTGTTCCGCGTCCCTGAAATACAACAAGAAGAAAACAAAGCACGCCAAGACACTGTTCACCTGGGTCAGATCCTACTGTGGCGCGGGAGTCAGTCAGTCAGTCAGTCAGTGAGTTTGTGTACACCTCAGCTGTGAATGAATCATGTAAAATATAATTTCTTTCAGGGTTGTGCAAACAATGTAAATCTTTCTGCGTGGCGAAATGATGAGATAAGTCAATGAAGTCCACTGACAGCAGCTAAATGAGGAGGGTTTATTAAATAATGACGCTAAATGAGATAATTAAACACGGGGGGCAGACCTTGATTAGTCTGTCGTGTAGCTGTTCCATTTGGCAATAATGAGTGTGCACGTTTTTAGTGTGAAAACAGACAGTGACCCATAGCAAATCCTTACACGCGGGACGACTCCTGCCTTCCACCATCACGTGAGCGCTGACAGAACATCGCACCAGACACGTGGCGACAAAAAAGCTTGAGCTCACAGCCTCAGTGCACACCGGCAGAGTGCTGAGTCCTATTACCTGCCACGCTGCTCGCCACGCAAACATACTCCCAACGAAAAGAAAGGTCTGGACATGAAATATAACGTGTATTCAAAAAATAATGTTGAAATATATTGTTGAGTCCTCTTTCACGAATCTAGCACTTGTCCTTCCTCAACACAGGGGCACTCTCACCATGAAAGCTCGGGAGTAAAAATATAGCACGCAAACAAAAAATAATCCAGAAATATGAGTCCAAACCTCTTACGTTGGAGAGTCAGAACGTTAAATTAGCGAATGTAATTTACTACCACAACATTGCTCGGGAGAACCTCGGCGTGGGTGAGACACGGCCACCCATAGATCGTAAGTAAGGGGAAGGGGAGGGAAGGAAAGCAGACTGGAGTGGTGAAAGAAGGCGAGGAAAAATTTAAGAGCACTGCCAGCACATGCAAAGTGGAATGCGTGCCACATGCAATGCAAAATTCCACGCAAGTACTCCGGCAACAATCTGACCATAATAGGCTTGGTAAATACAAAGGAAACATGACGTAAGTGCCTCTCGCCCACGAACATCACTTGAAACTGCTTGACGTGAGAGAGAGAGAGAG
>NC_087184.1:57500-67500 GCF_035594125.1 Scylla paramamosain
CGGCTAGTTTTATGTTTTGTGGCCGCTCGGATACAATGTATTTCTGGGAACAGGCTCGTCAAGACCTCGCCGCGGGGTTGCGTGGGCGCGGCGGGGAGTTCCCTCGCTCCTTCCTTCTCTCGCCAAGCTCGCCTCTCTTCACCCAACACTCGATATTTTGAGGAAAATGGAGCGGCTACAACAAAGGCAACAAATTTTCAGGGGCAGGGTGTATTGGTAAAAAAAAAGTAGGGCTTTCATAAAGACGGGCTGGAACTTATTAAAATGAGATCCAAACGATGGAAATTAACAAGAAAATCTTAATACAGGTAGTTAAGCGTGACTAAAATAGCAGATTAAAAAAAAAAAACAAAAAAAACAAAACAAAACAAAAAACAGAAGGCAATAGAAAGCATAGAAACATATTATGGCTTTCATTGATACCTTTTTGTGACGCGTGTGTTGTATGCACGGAGACTGCACGGCGAGAGAGAGAGAGAGAGAGAGAGAGAGAGAGAGAGAGAGAGAGAGAGAGAGAGAGAGAGAGAGAGAGAGAGAGAGAGAGAGAGAGAATGATTTTTCTTTGTAAATACTATGCCCAACAAGAAACATAGATTGTGTTCTTATTCTTCATATTATTTCCATTATTTACCTGGTAATGGTGCCCCACTTTCCTTTAGTAGCATACTATCACAAACTGTTCTTATACACAACGACGGCAATTTGTAAGTCATGCAAGAGTAGTTAAGACGAGAATAAAACACTTATGGATAGATCAGAGACGTACCCATTCGCTTGAAAGATAATGACGATAAAATTATTTAAAAGTTTTCTATTGCCACCTCAAGATAAATAATAATGAATTCTTGGTGATGAAAGGAGTCAGTGGCACTGTTTTTCAAAAGTTAATGAAGAGTTGATATCTGTATTTAACAAGGAGGGGCAGCAGCGGCAAGGAAGGCAGAACAAAGGCAAGGACATTGGCAGGAGTAGCTGTGCAAATCAAGGAATTCGTTCGATGTTTTTTAGTGTACGAGTATATTGATTAATAGAAAGTCTGGTAAAGCATTCGATACTTATTTTCTGTCAGGGTGTCTATCTGAACCATGTCATTCATTCATAACCTCTTTAAGCGATCACATAAAATTTAATGGTTATCGATCATTACCTCGTGTATGTCTCTTCTTATTCCGACAGTTAACACATGGCATTCAGTGCATTCCACCACCTACACTCATCATAACACCTTTCACCGTTACTACTAATACCACTGTCCCCACAAACCTGCACAGTACCCCTCCCATAGCCAGTAAATAACCGCACAAAGCCAAAACGAGAAACTCTCACAAAGTACGCGAGACTGCTCTCGTAACCACCAAAATCACCCTTACTCACCACCACCTCCATCACCTACACACCTGCCACTCCCTAACCCACTAAATTACCGACCGAAGCCAGTCAAGTCAAGAAAATGCTACAGAGTACACGAGGACATTCACATAACACAATAAACATAACATCTACTACTATTTGTTTCACCACCAGCACCTACTTACTCCACTGCATTCAGATCTACAACCCACCACCCAACACCATCACCACCACCACGAACACCACCAGGTAACCTTTACCCTTCGCTAGGTGCGCACTCGTTCCCACCATCTTGAATTAAATGTGAATATAAACGAGTGCATCAGCCTGGGAGCAGCGGCAACAATAGCAGAGCGGGGCAGAATAAGGAGAGAAAATAGGCAAAGCGGAACATCCAGTGAGTGTGCCGCGCCCAGCCATGAATATGTTGATGGCTGCGGTAAGTATTATCCCTTTGAAGTTGTATTGATAGCGGCGCTGCTTGAAAGGATCGACGAGCAGGAGCCATGTGGTGTTAAATTCTGCGTTTAGTACTTCTGGGCTTTCGGGTGAAGCTGTGTTTTGGATGGAATAAGTTTCCCTTTGAGCTAAGATTGTTTTTTTCTTTCTTTTTCGCTTCAGTACGGCACGCAGAAGGAGAGACTGAGAGGAAGGATGCTTCGAACACACACACACACACACACACACACACACACACACACACACACACACACACAGATTCAGATTCAGATTCAGATAGTTTATTGACCACAGGAAAAAAAATAATAAATTATACAATTTAAAATACATACAGTTCTGGTCCAAAATACAGTAACTTCTCTTAATAGCACTATGCAAATGATATACATTAAAACTTTTATAACACATTTAAAACACAAATGCAATAGTAAAAATAAGTAAAACACCTAAAATAATCGTTAAAGATGGGGCAGGAATCCAGCAAACATCACACTACGGGGGTAACATCTTAAGACTTGGAGATGCATACATAACTTTATCACTTAAACAACGCTAATAATTTATGCACTATAAAACACACATTATCATAATCAGTTCTGTCTACCAACAATTGATGAACAGTTGTGACATTATATGTTAATCTAAGGGTCAAAGACAAGGGACAAGTCTCGATGACATGTGTCTCGGTCTGCACGAGGCCGCAGGGACACAGCCTCTCCTCCATGGGAAGGCGACCACGTCCCCGACGGTTCCAGCGACCTGTTTCTACCGCCAGGGAATGAGCACTGAGACGAAGTCTTGTCCATGACACACGCTCTATCTCGTTCACTCTAGTACTTCTTGTGTATATATCATGTACTATTAGATTCGGGTTAATTTGTTTATAAAAGGTCAACCTATTTGACAACGAATTCCTAATATTAAGTCTCATTCTGTGCTTGGCATCTTCCACATCGTTAAAATCATTTATAGTCATATCTGTGATATACCTAGACACTTGATCGTTGTAATTTAACACTAACCTCAGTACGTGCATCAACGGGTCATCAACTATATCGTTTCTTTCTGTCCACACTTTATGAAAATATTTCCTTTGTTTTTTCTTAACAAGCGCTTTAAGTGAGGGTAAACCTAATTCCACCATGCAAATGTCATTATTAGTAGTTATTCTCATACCTAATAATTCCTTTATGCACCATTTGTATAGTTTCTCTATAGGTTTTAAGTCACAGCTGAGCCACGATTCGCATCCATATAGCACCGAAGTAGTAACACAAGCATCAAAAACTTTTCTCTTAATATAAAATGGTACATCATTATTCCTATTGATAAAAGATATAAATTTTAAAACATGACACATCTTTTTGTTTGCATGAAGCTTTACAGCTGTTGAGGCTAATCCGTCATCAGTGAAGGGACTACCTAAATATATATAGCTAGTACAGTAACTTACTCGCATATCCTGACACAATATCATTTCTTTATCTTCAGTATTACCATTTACCACCATAAATTTTGTTTTGTCATTATTAACCACCATACCGTGTGAGCTACAAAAATCATGTAGAATCTCTATTTTCCTTATCATTCCTTCTCTAGTTGTTGACAATAATACAGTGTCGTCCATCATCACTAATATGTGCAACCATGACAGAAAGCCGTCTAAAGGACATCTTTGTTTGATCATTTGAATCATTACATTGACATATATACTAAAAAGCACACAGGATGTAGGGGAACCCTGCCGCACACCCACACTAGTGGCAATTAATGCAGTTCCTATAATACTGTTAGTATACTTGTACATACCAGCTAACGCTAACAGCATTATCACCCCACATCCCATTTGCTTCAGACATGTAAATAAATCAATCCTAGGGACACAATCATAGGCTCGTCTAAAATCGACAAACGTTATAAATAATTTAAATTTCTTTCTTCTGGCAACATCCATCAACAATCTAAGTGTTAGTAAATGTTCAGTACATCCTCGGCCCGCCTGGCTGCCTGCCTGTTCTCGGTGTGGTGCAAACCACTGGGTGAGTCGTGCACACAACACCATATCATACAGTTTAGCCACGCTGTTGATTACATTAATAGGTCTATAATTACTTGGTAGTAGCTTTGAACCACGTTTGAATATCACAAACATCTTAGCATTAATCCAACTGTCAGGGTATGAACCACTCATGAATACTGAGTTGAATAATGTGGCAATGAACAATATCCAGGATGCAGGCAACCATTTAAACAAAACAGGAGGTATGCCATCAGGGCCACTAGCTTTATTAGACCTTAATTGCTTTATTTGGGTGTCTACCTCGTTAGTCGTAATAGGTTCATCTAATACAGGAATAGTAATTTGTGAGTGTAGATCGTTCAGGTCAGGGTATGCAGTGTTTGGAGGATTAAATATATCTTCAAAATACGTTTTAAATGTGTCGTCACTTGGCTTAGTGTTTTCATTGAAAGCAGTGTCCGTCAGTTCACCTCGCCAATTAATAGCACTCCATAGTTTGGCATCATCATTTTCCTGTATCATTGTGTGCCACCTGTCACTGCCGTGTCCAGCCTGCACCACTCTCTCCTCACGGTGGTCATGCCCACTACTATCACGCGCACACCTGTACAGTACTTCTGACAGATTCGATGCAGTTACATTGACATCATCGCGTATCTGCATTTCTAAGTCAACTTCGGTAATATTTGACATAAATAAAGTTTGATTGATATTGTTAGACATTAAAGGTGGCTTTACAAGTGACTGCCTAGCAGTCAGTAGGTGATTACATTCGGCTCCGTGTTTACCCAGGTCACCTGCCCGGGCTGCCACGCTATCCAGACAAGGGGAGGGAGGTTGTAATGACATGACTACTGGTGCGTGATCAGATGGCAAATTTTCACCATCTATTACCTCAAAATGCTTTACATACTTAACCAAGTTCTCCGATATGATGCAAGTATCTAACTCTGATATCCACTCCCCTCCTCTCTTAAACGTTTTCTTACTCGTGAAGTGTGCATCACTTGTTTTCATATTATTAACAACCAACAACTGCTCGTCTACACATATACCCAACATAGCTGCAGCATTATCATTTGGTGTGGTCACAGGGTCAGGTAGGTTTGGGTATGAGTACTGGTGATAGCCCAAGGCTGCAGGAAGGTCATTTACCGATACTCCCAGACGACAATTAAGATCACCGATTATAAAGCATCCATTATTACATTCATTGCACTTCACTTTTTCTTGAATATTACTTAATTGTGTATAACTGAAATAAACTGAGTCAGAAGGAGGTACATAACAAGCTCCGAACAGCACACCAGGTACACACTTTAACTTAAACCATACCTGGTCACCTGTACTCACATCCATGTCATATACAAGACTGTTTAAATGATTACGTATCAATACACATGTTCCACACACACACACACACACACACACACACACACACACACACACACACACACGTTCGTAACAAGTTCTAACAAGGAGGAGGAGAAGGAGGAGGAAGATAGTGTTACCATATACGTTTTAGCTAATGTACGCACGCTCATTAATATAACATCATCATTCTAGCAAGTAAATCTCTCTCTCTCTCTCTCTCTCTCTCTCTTCTCTCTTCTCTTCTCTCTCTTCTCTCTCTCTCTCTCTCTCTCTCTCTGTCAGACTTACTTAATAACCGTAGAGCAATGTAGGATTGGATGAATGTTTCCCAAGAGAGAGAAGGGGAAGGGAACGAGAGGGCTGAAGAGCAGAGGATGAAGAGAGTGCTGTACATGCGAATAACCTTGCACAGTCCTTCCCTCATCACTTGCAACCCCTCACTCCATCACCTCGCTGCTGCACGGCTTCCAACTCATAAATCTCCCCCTCCTCCCTTACAGAAACATTTGCGTCATTTAAAACTATGCTGTAATAAGACAGGAAGGGGAATGGGAGATGTACAGTACTGGTGCTAACTTGTTTTATTTCCCCTCTCTCTCTCTCTCTCTCTCTTCTCTCTCCTCTCTCTCTTCTCTCTCTCTCTCTCTCTCTCTCTCTTGTCGGTCTTCCTTTTCATTTAGTTCGTGAATTCATTTTTTTTTTGCATTTTTACTCCTGACTTCACTACGGTAGCGGTTATTTTCTTGTAATTTCCACGTCAATGTCATATTTGCACATATAGATCATGAACAACCTGGGAAGTTAGTTACTGTAAGATGTATTTTCACAGCTAAACATACAGGTGAGAGAGAGAGAGAGAGAGAGAGAAGAGAGAGAGAGAGATGAGAGAGAGAGAGAGAGAGAGAGAGAGAGAGAGAGTACAGCATATACCGTATTTCTCAACATACCCACTTTTGCAAAATCGTATTCAGTCTTTATTAAACCGCCCTTGTGCAGCACGGCCTGGAGTCATACAGAGGAAGAGGAGGAGGAGGAAGAGGAAGAGGAGGAGGAGGAGGAGGAGGAGGAGGAGGAGGAGGAGGAGGAGGAGGAGGAGGAGGAGGAGAAGCAAGGAATACTAGAATACTAATGTTCCTACCGTTACCCCAGCCAGTCTCTCAAATTTTCTTTAAAGTGATCCATTTTCTTCCGAGAAACGCACGGGTATCTAAATTAGGCGCGCCGGGAGGGAAATTACCGCTGGCACGTAACGGTAAAGCCGATGCCTGCATATTATGGTCTGAGAGAGAAGAGAGAGAGAGAGAGAGAGAGAGAGAGAGAGAGAGAGAGAGAGAGAGAGAGAGAGACAGAGAGAGAGAGAGAACCTTAGTACCCTGCTACAACGTTACTGAGGACAGACAACAGGCACACCATCCAGATACGACCTAATATTAGCCTAATCAAATACAAATTAGTACATTAATAAACAACGATACATAAATACATTACATTACTAAGTAAGGTAATAAAAAATATCAGCAGGTATTGATGATAGTGTTCCTCAAACTTTTCCATTCCATTCCTCTCAAAAAAAAAAAAAAAGTTTCAAAATCCTCATGGCTCCCTTCAGCTCTCTCTCTCTCTCTCCCTCTCCTCAGTCCTTCATCTCTCCCCCCCCCGAAAAAAAAAAGTAATGTTGAAGGTAAACTAATTCTGCCATAATTCCTCTTCATCATCATAGTATCTAGGTCCAGTCAGCAGTCAAGGAAAGTGTAGGGTACGTGAACGGGAGGAAAGAGAATAGCCTATCGGGATGCCGTTACAAATTCTATCTGATAAGAAAAGAGAAGGAAAGTATAAAACAAGACGGAAACACAGGTAGACATAAAAGGAGATAAAAAAATCCCAAATCTTATTAGGCCGAGTCGTTACAAAAGCGAGACACGCGAATGTCATAGAAAGGAATGTAAAATCTTAAATCGTATCGCAGTTACATCACGTGTACCCTGAGAGAGAGAGAGAGAGAGAGAGAGAGAGAGAGAGAGAGAGAGAGAGAGAGAGAGAGATTTACATTTTTCAGGTATGTCCCAAACAGGTACCACTTACACCAGCCCTCCTCGGCTTCTCCAAAATCTTGCCATAGCTCACGCTTTGAGAACTAACGGTCTGGAATCACCCACGCCCGGCTGCCCAAACCTTCATAGCGTCCAAGTTCCAAATATCCCCTTACAGCCGTGAGTTGAAAAGTCTTATGAGGGAATTATTACATTTATTATTCTTCCCACGGTTCAGTGCCTGGAGGCGTGGCTGTGATATTCTGACGCACCCCTTTAAGTGTGCTCCGAGTTTTCATGTACGTTCGTTTTCCTTTTAATTTCCATTAGAAAATTCTGAAACACTTCTTCACCTCACCTCCACTGCTTTGAAAAGGTTATAGATGAAGTGACACGGTATTCTAAGGGTACCTTTATGGTTCTAATGACAGATTAACAGGATTTCTATATTACTAACAGGAGAAACACTTTAAAGAAGTCCGCTAATCTTCTCTATAGCTTTTAAAAATAGAAGTGGTGAGAGAGCAGTGTTTCAAAATGATGATGATGATGATGATACCTCTGCACCAACAGGAACAACAAAGACTACTACTACTACTACTACTACTACTACTACTACTACTACTGCTAGCAATAATAATAATAATAATAATAATAATAATAATAATAATAATAATAATAATAATAATAATAATAAAAATGATAATAAAAACAAAAAAATAGACAAGAGAGAGAAAAAAAAAAAAAATAACTATGAGAGAAGCATGACTCAAAAATCCATATATAAATACAGAACATTTATAACACGACTCGAACTTACATCAAAACATATTGAATATTTAGCAATAAGGAGCGAGTAAAGGAATTCAATATGTGTGTGTGTGTGTGTGTGTGTGTGTGTGTGTGTGTGTGTGTGTGTGTATACCAATGAGAGAGGAAAGATCGCGCACACACACACACACACACACACACACACACACACACACACACACACACACACCAGGGGAGGTATCATCATCAAATATGCTGGAAAAAAAGTAACGCCAAGAAAATATGCCAACAACTTTCTGGTGTGGATCCGCGTCTCGTCTGAAGCTTTGAGTCTTGGCTCCTCCCTTTTTTCTTCTTTTTGTCTTTTTCCCCTCCTGGTATTTTCCTTTCATTTCCATTTTTATATTTCCACGTTCCCGGCTTCAAAAGGAATTTCAGGGAGACTTCCACGAGTTTTATTATTAATGCCTCTCCGACTCGACAATCGATAGAAGCTTATAACATATTCAAAGTTTCCTGCGAAAAGTTAATTATTTTCTTATATCTTATGCTCCAGCACATCTCCATGCCGGCTTGCTGAGAAAGAGAGAGAGAGAGAAAGAGAGCGAGAGCGAGAGAGAGAGAGAGAGAGAGAGAGAGAGAGAGAGAGAGAGAGAGAGAGAGAGAGAGAGAGAGAGAGAGAGGACTGAGCTACCAGACTTAAAGGGTATACAATGACATCAAACAACTCTGGAATTGCTTTTTTTAACTCCCTTCCTTTTTTTTTTATAAGGTTGGGTATTGATAAAACATCTGGTGGTGCTTCAACTCTGGATTCTGTATAGATGTGTCGTAATCCCTATAGCGGCATATGACCCCGATTCTGTGGTGTTTTTACACCACAGAATTCACAACGACGGTCTTCTTTTGTTTACATAGAGAACATTGTAATTTTATTTTTGTATGGAGAGAGAGAGAGGAGAGAGAGAGAGAGAGAGAGAGAGAGAGAGAGAGAGAGAGAGAGAGAGAGAGAGAGAGAGGAGAGAGAGTGAGAGTAGAGAGTTACTTTTGTATTTTTATAAAGTTACAGAACTATTTAAGACCTGTATCACGTGTTTAAAAAAAGTTATAGGAAGATAAAGGAAAATATTCGTTTTAGTAGTGAAAGGTTTAAGCAAAAGGAAAAGTCACAGCAGTCAACTTTGGAAAATATGACTCATGTGAACTAAGGAATGTACGGTTTTATATATGTGTATATCACTACCAAGCTGCAGAGAAAAAAAGTAGACACAGTAAATTTGCCTGAATATTTCAAATAATTCGGTGCCGTTCAGAGCCACCACGTCTAAGTCTGTCTTCCCCGGTAATCCTCTAACCAAACATGTGATCAACTGTGTGCAGGGCCGATGTAATCATAACTGCGCCAAGTGTTTCCAAATTACATTAAACGTCTCAGTGTTCGTCTTAATAAGGGAAGGGAAAGTTTCAAGGTACAATTTCTAATACTTATTTAGCTTTGCAGGCTGTCTCTTCACATGGTCTGCGGCGTTTAAGCTTCTTGCTGTTGCAACGCCAGTGTCAGCTTCTTAAAATTCATGCAATTTCTACCACCGCCACCACTATTAAGGACGAGGAGACACTCTCAGAAAAGTCTCTATTTTTAATAAAGGGTACGAAGTAAGCGTGGTTTACATAACGAGTCTCTTTTGTTATTCTTCTCACGATACTTGTGTGTAAATTGATCCTCGAGCATATCTTAATAATTTGTTGTATGAACATTACTTTGCGCCTTTGATACATCTTCCAGAGTTATTCAAAATTGTGAAACCTGTTTGAAATATTAATTCTCTGTAGCATTATATATTTTTTTCTAACCTATAAATAAGGACGTCGTTAAGCTCACACAGCCATGAAGAGAAATCTGTATAAACCCATATTTTCTGAGGAGTGATAAGGAAAATACCGAGAGTAGATAAAGCAGACAAAGGGAGTGAATGTAAAGACAAAGCGGGAG
>NC_087184.1:72500-92500 GCF_035594125.1 Scylla paramamosain
CCATATCATGGGCATGTTACGTGACAAAATCTTCCTGAAACACCTTTCCTTAGTGTGTACCCTTATGCACTCCTGTTATTTCCAGGTAACCTCTGAAAAAGTTCATGCACGCTGGGGAGCACCTAGGCTGACTATCACTGTTGTAGGGCGATGGCACCCTGACCCTTTTACCATACACCAGCTTAATGAGGGCCTGGAGGCGTGTGCTGTCACCTTAAGATTATTAATGGTCCTTAACATTGGACGCACGACCTTCTTATCACTCTCTATCAGGCAAAGGGTATTAACGATCGTGTGTGTGTGTGTGTGTGTGTGTGTGTGTGTGTGTGTGTGTGTGTGTGTGTGTGTGTGTGTGTGTGTGTGTGTGTGTGTGTGTGTTGTGTGTGTGTGTATTCTCACCTCCCATAGCAAACACTCCTGAGGCTCCTTCAATATAACAGAGCGACGGGACAAGAAAGCACCGCTCCCGGCCTTATGGAGCGCTGCCAGCAGCGACTAGTGTGTGTGCTTCCACTGTATTAAGAGGAGGTAGAAACACAGACATTCATTTATTATTATGGAAAGCTCCGTTCCGTTCCCTGACAGCTCACGTATTTACCAGTAATTCTGGCTAAACCTATTGGCTTTTCCTTAAGGACTGGCATCTCAGTGGGCCTTTTATATATATATATATATATATATATATATATATATATATATATATATATATATATATATATATATATATATATATATAAATATATATATATATATATATATATATATATATATATATATATATATATATATATATATATATATATATATATATATATATATATATATATATATATATATATATATATATATATATATATATATATATATTTTGTTGCCAGTGCCAGTGTTCCTCTTACATAAAAATTGCTTTTTCAAGACTACAGTCATGTTCACAACCTGCAGGGGCTTTTCATCAGGGAATGCCCATTAGCTGGCAGCCAGGCTCATTGTGATCTAATTGGCTGAGGATGAACTTGTAACTTATTCCCAAGAGGAGGAAAATTTTCATCAAATTATACGTGCGAGGAGGAAGTCAGGATCGGGGAGCTGCCACTACTTCTGCAACACCCTCAAGGACAGCATGTGGCTAATGACCGCCGCTGAGCAAGTTCTCAAGAGACCTTTAATTCAAACGGGAGAATGGGCTCTTCCACCTTCCCGCCAAATCCTGAAGGGCGCAGCAATGTTGGTGCAATGGCAGCATTCACTCGGAGACCAGAATGGACGTGGCATATTACCCGCTTATCAAGAAGACCATTGACTGCTGTAATCACGAGGGAGTGTTGAGGTTTAATATGGTTATATCAGGACTTCTGCAAGGTATGAAGTCCTCTTGTAATGCACGGAGATCAAATACACACTAAGCGTCATTTTTCTTATTGCAGCGAATATTTACACAAAGAGGTACGAATCTACTGAAAATATTTTTATCATTATTTTCTTTTTTGTCAAAGTGGATGATACGAATAATGTGTGGTAGATCAGTGAGCAGCGCAAGACACGGTGATTATCCTGGGGAGACTCCAATATTACCTGTTATCTTTAAATACTTCAGCATGCAAGTGGATTATGAACACTGACACCTGTACAATGGCCACCCCCATCCCTCTAATGTACGAATACTTCATGAGGATTAATCTCGCCGCTTCACTTACTTTTTTAATTTCAGTTCAGCTCCTCACCTGAATGACATTTTCTTTTACAAATTGCCTCTCTAATTCTAATTCTAATTGTCTCTCTAATAGTTCAAAGTAATCGAGCAATAGCTAATGAATCTACCTTTATCATAATGACAGGCTAAACACACAAAACATTACACCTGCTGAAGACCAAATCACCTTTATCCACCTTTCTTATTCCTTAGTCGCACTGTTCCCAAACAAATGTTCAGTAACACGTCACACAACAATTCTCAGGGTAAAGGTAAAATTTCTCCTACCAGGAAACTACAAGGTCTGAGCGCGTTAGTTAGGTTTACGTTGCGACACTTGGCAGTTGATACAATTTTACATGACCACACGGACTGAAAGGACACAATTCTCTTTCATTCTTTCATTCTACACTGTTATAGGAGAAGCCTTTAGCTTGTTTCTAGCTGAATTTGTTTCTTTGATTTCTGGATGGCGTTAGCACATAAATATTCAGAATTGTACTCGTAGCATCTGGTGAATTTCGTTATCTGTGGCGTGGGGGACAGAGTCGAGGGTATACAGTGAATACTTTAAACTTTTTCCTATTTATTGTTCACCGTTCAAAACGTTAGTTAAAAATGATTCAGAGATTTTCACGAACGCTTATCTTATCTTTCCTTTTTGCTACAAATGTTAACAAGAGAAAAAGCATACATAAAAAATTGAGAGGCAAGGGTTCAGCGCACGTGTGGGCGGCGGTGCAGGTGTCGACGAGTAGGCGACACACTCGGCGCAGCAAAATGGTGGAGGCTGACTCTCTTAGCCATGCCCACTCTGTTAAAGCTGTGGAGCGAGAACTGCACAGCCTTATCATGATGTCTCACTTGATGTATGACCAAGGAAGCTCAGGCTGTAGCGCGTCTGACTACAATGCAAGATTTCCCGAGTTCGAATCCTGGTTACGGCCGGGGTTTTTTTTAGGACGATTGCTCGCTCCTAGGTTGACCAAGCATTAAAATGTGTACCGGTTAGCTATAACTGGGAATGTAAAGGCGGCTGAGCAAAGAACTGGCTACCCTACTCCATGTGCCGAGCCCCTATGCCAACGCTTATGATTAACCGCGGCTCACCTTTACGCTTTAATGATCGAGGACAATAAAGCCTTTCCTTGATGTATGACTGAGAACGGTGAAGTCGTGGTGAGGGAACAAAGCGTCTCTGAAAAGTATAGTCAGAATCCAATATAGTCTCTCTGAACGGGTTTACGTCAAGAGGAGGAAAAAAAAAAAAAAACTGCCGTAAGATAATAACACTCAACGGACTTATAAGTATCAAGGGCATAATATTTCTGAATGGCGGCGATTATAAGATTTTTCAAGACAATAATAGATCAGAAAATGCTGGATTCTCCGAGGCATGAAGGCTAAAAATATATATAATGAAAAGAAGATGGTAATGACTACACAAATGAACTCAGCATTGAAGAGAGAGAGAGAGAGAGAGAGAGAGAGAGAGAGAGAAGAGCTGTGTTTATTACTTAATTACTGTTATGTTTTATGGGTACCATTGCTCACGGGAACAGAGGAAGTGCAGCTGACGTTAGTATGGAGTTCACGGCTTCATAACACCTTTTATATAACGCTACACACTGTTTATTCACTTTTTAATTTTTTTTTTTTTCACAATAACGCTTCTTAACTTCTCTTTATGCTTGTTGCTATTATTATCCATTACTGCTATTGCTGCTGTTGTTGTTGTTATTCATATGTACTACAGCGCAATAATATGGAAGTAAAGAGCAAGGTTTTTTTTTTTCTTTGTTCCTCTTCTTTTCTTACCGGTTTTCCTGCATTGTTTCAGCGTCCGTGCGGGAGGAGAAAAGGAAAGAAGCAATAATAATGGAAGAGTGTGGATGGGTGGAAAAAACAACAACAACAACAATAATACTGCTCTAGTTCTCGTGTCTTTGTTCGTGATCCGCTTGTTGCGCATCCGTATCGCTTATTTCTTTTTCCGCTTCTCGTAATGTCATTTGTTTCATCACATTTTCTGGTCTTTCTCCGGTTTTCTTATCATCATTTATTCGCGGTGGTGTTTCTGTATTCATCGCGTTCGTTTCGTTTTTTTTTTTTTTTGCATGTTATTTTCTCTTGTTTAAACTTTTTTTTGTAACATTTTCTTTTCTTTTTCCTCTCCTTCTTGTTCTTCTTGTCGTTCTTCATTTCTTGCTCTTGTTGCTGTTGTTGTTCTTCTTCTTCATCCTCCTCCTCCTCCTCTTCTTCTTCTTCGTTATTCTCATCTGTCGTTGTCATAATGTTCTCTCTTTACCTGTTCTTTTCTCCTTCATCATGTATTAATGTCTTGGCTGCGACGATCATTCTTTTCTTTGTTCTTCTCATCACTCTCAATGATGAACAAGAAACATCCTCTTAGGAGGGAGCTCGCCTCATAATAAAAAGCAGGACAATAAAAAAGGAAGAAAATCATGGAAGAGAAGATCAAGAGAAAGAGAAGTGAGAAGAAAATAAAATAATCTTAATACGAGGTAGTTTATGAAGTGCATCTTTGTTTTTAGATGAGATGTAATGATGACGACTATGATGATGATGATGATGATGATGACGATGGTGATAATAATAATAATAATAATAATAATAATAATAATAATAATAATAATAATAATAATAATAATAATAAAATAATAATGATACTGGAAATAAGTACAACAACAACAACAACAACAACAACAACAACAACATTGGACACAAAGACAAAATTTTCCTTTAAGCAGTAAGGAGGGAACGAGAGAGAGAGAGAGAGAGAGAGAGAGAGAGAGAGAGAGAGAGAGAGAGAGAGAGAGAGAGAGAGAGAGAGAGAGAGAGAGAGAGACAAACTATACAGACAGGGAAACTACAGTACACACCCACCCACCTACCTATCACCCACCTTCCCACACACAGTAAAAAACAGAGCAGGTACATCGACTTGATATTAAGGTTACGAAAGGATACGAGGCGAGGATCCCGAAGCCCGAAGCCAGAAGCCCGACGCGTGAGAGGAAGCACGAGTAGCGACGAGCGTGTGGCGGAAAGCCGGGGGGGGGGGGGAAAGAAGAACAGAAAAGGGAAACAAACGAGACCAGGAAACAGGGGCAGGGTTACATGACGATACCAGAGAGAGAGAGAGAGAGAGAGAGGCATGAAGTTATGACAGAGATTAGCTTTAATATTTTTGTTTAAGTCTGCTGCCTCAGTTCTCTTATTCTGCCGAGGATGAAACGGGAACGAGAAGGGCTGTGGGGGAGGGAGGGAGGGAGGGAGGGAGAGGGAGGGAGGGAAGAAATACGGTAAGGGAGTAAGGGCGGGAATATAGAATGAAAGAATGAATAAATGAATGATGCATGGAGTCGAAAAGGAAGAAAGGAAAGAAAAAAACGGATGGAAAGTAGAAGTAAGACAGTAAGGAGTGATGGAGGGAAGGAAGAAAGATAAGAAAATAGGAGGGGAGGAGGCAAAGGAGATAGGAGAGGAGCACGGAGGGAAGGAGTGAAGTATGTATTGAAGGAAGGAAAAGAAAGAAAGAAGGAAAAGAACCTTAAGGAGGAAGCAGCAAAGTAAAGAGGCCAAGGAAAGGAAGAAGGGAAGGAAGGAAGGAAGGAAGGAACGAAGAAACGAAGGGAAATCATAGTAAATGCATAGTAAAATGAAGGATGACTGGTGGGGAAAGAAGCTAGAGGGAACATATATCGATAAAGTCAACATCTGGGCGGCTGGGTGGCTGGATAGACACAGATGGATGCCTCACCAACAAATACACTCCGATACCTTAAAGATGAGAACGGGGACGCTGAAGAAGGCAATGATGAAGGCACTTTTGGCTGCTGCAGAGGAGGAGAGGGAAAAAGAGAGAGGGAGAGAGAGAGAGAGAGAGAGAGAGGGAGTGGGAAGGAGTGCAGGAATCAGGTGTGTGTGTGTGGCATGCTGATGGAGGTGATGGAGGTGGTGGTGGTGGTGGTGGCGGTGAGGGAAGGAAAAAGAAGGGCAAGCAAGCGTGTATGTATGTTTGTTCTGGGTCAGTGCACCGCCGCCTTCACTGAGAGCACCTTTAGTATATACATGAGGCGGAGGGAGAGCTGCTGCTTGTGATACTGTGGTGGTGATGGTGGTGGTGGTGGTGGTGGTGGTGGTTGAAGGTGGTGTAGTGTGTGGAAGTTGAGAATGAAGTAAGTATGAGCGGGGGATGAGTGAGAAAGTTAGCCGAGAGAGAGAGAGAGAGAGAGAGAGAGAGAGAGAATAAAAAAGGTAATAGCGTCGCAAGTGACACCTGGTAACCACAATTAGGAGAGAGCGGTACTTCTCCCACCCAGAATTTGCTTGGAGCGGGGATCGAACTTGCAACCTTTCAACAGCCACGCACGTACCATAAAGCCAACTCCCGTGAGAGAGAGAGAGAGAGAGAGAGAGAGAGAGAGAGAGAGAGAGAGAGAGAGAGAGAGGGGGGGGAAAAAGAGCTGAAATGTGAGAAAATTTGTCGAAACGAGTGGCCCCCAGCTGGGTTGAGGAGGAGGGTGAGTGGAAGTAAAGGAGAGGAGTACGGGAAGGCAAAGGGCGGGTGTGGTAAAGGCATGGAGAGTGAACGTGTGAGACTAAGGTGCAATGGTAGGCTGGGAAAAACATTAAACCACGACTGTAAAGGTGGAAGGAATGCAGGTGTGAGTGTGTGTGTGTGTGTGTGTGTGTGTGTGTGTGTGGTGGGGGGATACTGGAAGGAGGGAGAATGCTCGTATAAAGGTGAAAATGGAGGGAGCAGCAAATAGTTAAGGATGGGGGTGAACGTGTGAGACTGTGGGCCCATTCATTAAACATTCATTAAACATTAGGGTTACTGGCCCGCAATCCGAATCCCCAACGTCGGGCATCCTACTACGAAACTGGCGCGCTGATTTTTTAAACAGAAAACGGCAACCCGACGTTCGTACGAGGTTATCGGAAGAGTTGGCAGCCTTTGCTCCCGATATTGGTAGACCTGAGCACATATAAACAAATCCACGTGCTACCTTTACTTCGCCCACAGCTTCGCCGCTATCATGAGTGTGCCTGCCTCTTCTGTTCTCCTCCTCTCTCCACGAGAAAAAGCTGTCGCACTCACAAATGCTCAACGCCAGAGACTGTCTGAGGTGATAACTTCAAAGAAAATCCTGTTGGATCATTCTACAGACTTCAACGGGATAAGAAAAAAACAGAAAGCTTGGGAGGAAGTAGCTGCTGAATTCAACCTCAGCTACCCTGCTGAACGTCCCAGGACAGTAACCCAGCTCAAACGGGCTTGGGAGTACATACGGTAAGTGGATGTAAATATTCTGTATATTTTGTGTATAGCAGGTGAATTTTTGTGTTTAGCAGAGCAATAACATATTGCATCATGCTGCATCCGTAAGGGCAAGCTGAGTGTATCTCATTAATTAAATTAACACTCAGGTTTACCTCTCACAAAGGGAGTGTGTTTATCTTGCTGATCTAAATTGGGTTTTTAGCTTGCTGGTGTACTGTAAAGGGGTGTTTTTCAGCTTGCTGGTCTAGAAGGGGTGTTCTAAGCTTCCTGGTCTAAGGGGGGTGTTTTTAGCTTGCTGATCTAAAGGGGGTGTTTTAAGCTTGCTGGTCTAAGGGGGGGTGTTTTTAGCTTGCTGGTATCTCACAAGTAGCATATACCATTTCTTACCTGCCCTTTATATGATTAATGGATTATTAATATTTTTTTCTTTAGCAAATATTTAAGAAAAGCTCCATGGTAAACAGCAATATTAGGTTAAGTTCAGGTTAGGTTCAGGTTAGTTTTTTACTTGGAAATATAAGAAATGGAATTAAGAAATAAAGTACACAGACAATAAATGAATATTATTATATTTGTCCAAATCATTCCTAACTGAAGATTCTGTACAGCACTACTGGCATTGTTTAGTAATCTACATTATGTTCATGCTTACAGAGTGAAGAAGAATCACAAGAAATTTCTTCATGAGTCCTTCAAGACTGGTGGAGGGCCATCACCAAAACCAGTCACAGATGACTTCTTGGCTGTTGCAACAGATGCACTGGCTGTGGAGCTGCAATTTGCAGACAACCAGCTAGATAGCTTAGTACCCATAGTCATAAGAGAAGAGGAAGTGGGTCTGTATTTTGGCTTTCTTTTCTGTTAGTCTTTAATCATATACACAATCTTACTTATTGCCTTCATTTTTCATACTATTTCTTTCCCCATTTGTTATTATTATTTTTTTTTTTGGACAGTAGGCTGCCCTGGCAACTGTGAAATTATCATGAATACGTTGTTTTTTGGATATGTTCATGCATTGTCATATAATTCTGTTTCATTCAGTAAATTTACAGTTACTAGAAATTTAGGAAATACACAACATGTAGTGCGCAATAGCGTTGATAGTAAAATTAACGTTAATGGCCATGGACATCAATGTTAAAAGTGGAGTTAAAGTTAGGTTAGGTTCAGCTAGGTTGGTATAGGTTAGGTTAGGTTAGATTAGCATATTTTCATTTGTGTGCACTGGTAGTGATTGATGCATCATAAACATCTTTGTAAAAATTTTGTTTCCTGTTTTAACATTAACTTCTCATCTAGCAGAAATAATTGACGACGACATGCTTCCTGCATGTACAATAGCAGCAGGACCATCGACAACACCAGCAGCAGGACCAGCAACAGCACCAGCAGCAGGACCAGCAACAGCACCAGCAGCAGGACCAGTGACAGCACCACCACCAGGACCAGCAACAGCACCAGCAGCAGGACCAGCAACAGCACCACCACCAGGACCAGCGACAGCACCACCACCAGGACCAGCTTCAGCACCACCAACAGTTACAGCAACAGCACCAGCAATGGCACCAGCAACACCACCAGCAGGGCCAGCAACAGCACCAGGAGGAACATCACAAACTGGACCCTCCACCCGTAGAGGCCGAAAGAGACCCCTACGCAGTGAGAGGGAGGAATGTTTCCGCGCTATTCGAGAAGGTGCAGAGACCTTGAATGACGACTTGAAAGTGTCATTGCAAAACTTCTCTGCTCTATGTGAGAAGCTTGGCAATCAAGCTGAAGTGGCAGCAAATGCATTTGCTCAGGCAATGCAAACATCAACAAATGCATTTGTTCAGACTATGCATAATGTTGATAGCACTATGGAACAAGTACGCAAGTACTACAGCCCAGCTTCTGGGAGACCCAGCAGTCTGTAAGTATCCTGTGTGTGTGTGTGTGTGTGTGTGTGTGTGTGTGTGTGTGTGTGTGTGTGTGTGTGTGTGTGTGTGTGTGTCTGTGTGTGTGTGTGTGTGTGTGTGTGTGTGTGTGTGTGTGTGTGTGTGTGTGTTGTATATTTGAGTGAAAATAAATAAAAAAAACAAACAAATCTTGACCTCCATTTATTTTCATGACCTACACTTTGAGGGTTCATATATGATTATATATAACATTTCTTTCATGTCTTGTCCTTCACAGGAAAATATATAATTACATCCTACATGGTACTTGTATCTTGTATTGAGTCACATAACAATGTATCAAATGACAGATGCAATAGAGTTTAAGATTGAACTGATATGCATTACAATTTTGGGATAGAGGAAAGCACTTCCACTTGGCCAAGAAGGGTGTGAATGCACTCCTTTGACAGCCGGTACCTCCGAATGAACTCATCCTCAGAGTAGGCAGCAAAAGGGTTTTGGTGATCCTTGACCAGTCTCCTTGGTAACCTTGCTTTATCAGCTCGATCAGCATGTTGAAGGTGCACAAGAGCAAGAATGCCAGCCTAAAAAGAAATTCATCTTCTTAAGTCCTCCCTCACAAAAAATACTAGCAAAATTAATGTTATCAATAATGTTATCAATAACAATGCCATAATATGAAATGTCAACATATATGGGAAGCAGAGCTAAAGCCTGCTGGCCTGAACAGCTCACTGGCTGTCTGGCTAGCTGGCGGCTGTCAGAGACCTGCTCCATCACAATAACAATAAATTAACCTGCGTGAGATGGCTAAACTAATCAAAACAAAGTTAATTCACCATAAATAATAATACCAAAACAACTTGACCCACAGCTATCCTGCAGCTGTTCTGCAAGCTTTTCTAACGACAAACAGCTTCCACACATATTATTTGGGCTCTGCATGTAATATTGACAAGTAATAGTGCTATACATACCATGGTTGAAGCTCCAGGAAGGTGTAGAGATGTTGGTAAGAAGTGAAGACAGGCTAGAAGCTTGCGCCACGACAACAGGCCCCTAGGCATACGTCACGTCCAAACACCAAGTTCTTTTAAAAAGTTTAAGTACTGACAAAAAATATTGTATTCGTGTAATAATATGTTTAACCTACATTATTACGTATTTCCATACAATCATAACACATTTCTGCTATGAATGAGAGGATAATACATTCTCAAGCAAAATTCGTAGGTGCTTTCGGAGGGTGTCAGGCTCCCGAAAGATTTCTCCCCGAACGTGTCAATATTTTTTTGGATTCAGACGCAGACGCCCGACATTTCGGGCTCCAGGAGTGTTTAATAAATCGACTTCACCGGATTCGGAATGCGGGCCACTAACCCTAATGTTTAATAAATGGGCCCACAGGGCCCATTTATTAAACATTATTGTTATTAAACATGTGTGTGTGTGTGTGTGTGTGTGTGGTGAGGTGTTGAGCAGTGTAGTGTGCTGAAGGATGCAGGGAGACGCGAGGTTTGGCAGGCAGGGTGTAACATCAAATTAAAAAAAAAGGTTACACACACACACACACACACACACACACACACACACACACACACACACACACACACACACGACTAAAACTCCACTATTGATAATATAGTTTTAACGCTGACAATTCTACTACTATTACTACTACTACTACTACTACTACTACTACTACTACTACTACTACTACTACTTCTTCCTCTCCTTCTTCTTCTTCTTCCTCTTCTTCCTCTTCTTCTTCTTCTTCTTCTTCTTCTTCTTCTTCTTCTTCTTCTTTTTCTTTTTATTCTCCTTCTTCTCCTCTCCATTTTATCATCATCGCATTATCATCATCATTATAATCATCATCAATCACAATTATCATTATAAGAACAAAAGGAACCAATGCACCATTATATATATACATAAGAGCATACGTAATCATGTAAATACGAAATTATTTAAGCTCTTATATACTTGTATATACTTGAACAGCCTGGTTACTACAATAAGAATGGTGCAATCAGGTATAACACGAACGCAACTGATAATTCTGGACCTTGTAGTCAAAACACGCCAATAAAACTTACGAGCAAAAATATTAGAAGTTACGAGCGCACCGAGGTAATCTCACATACATAATTACTGCCCCTTCAGGAGTACATAGCGTTCTGAGAGGGGAGGGATTTCTTCTCCGACTAAAGACAATGGCTCGAGCTGGCACAAAAAATCTAGTCTCTGTGACGTGAGTCGAGGTGAGGTGTGTGAAATGATGAAGCCCTACAGTAAGTAAACCTTGCCTATCGCAGAAAGGTGGAGGTTATACATGGGCCGCCACGTGTAGGTCTGATGGGTTCTTGCTGCTCCCCTTATTTCCTAACGCTCTTATGACAGTGTAGTAAATCAGAGAGTGTGTTGTTAGTTAAGGTGTAGAGACGTCACCATGCAGGACCTCCTCACCATGACTTTACCATGAAGTTAACTCGAGAGAGAGAGAGAGAGAGAGAGAGAGAGAGAGAGAGAGAGAGAGAGAGAGAGAGAGAGAGAGAGAGAGAGAGAGAGAGAGAGAGAGAGAGAGAGAGAGAGAGAGAGAGAGAGAGAGAGAGAGAGAGCATAACCGATCCACAGAGATGAAGCTTGAGTGACCAGTATGATGGTGAAGTGATGGAGAGAGCCATGTTTGAGTCCCGGTAATGCCTGTCTCATTTTCGCCACCTCCCCGACCTTAATTCACCTTAATGTAACGCATCCAGGCTGGGGCGGTGCTTGTGGTGAGAGCAGCACGTGGGAGGCAGGGTAACATGTACAGCCATGGTCAATATCAAACAACATGCTGGATTCCTTCCCCCTCCCTCATTCTGTGCTTACCTTCTCCCCTCAGTCTGAAGTCACCGGGTTAGCTGGGAATCAATTTGTCATAATTTTTTTTTTCTATGAGGAGGCTCAGTAGATCAGAACTTTTAAGATTGAGAAAGTCGTTTCTTTGCATTGTGTTTAGCTTTTTTACCTCAATCTAAAGTCCTGCAGTTTATTGAGATTCTATGTATTTCCAATTTTTTTTTGTGAGCAGATTGTCAGCAGGTCACAAAAGTTAAGATTGAGAGAGAACACAAAACACAGTGAAGGTGAGGATAGGTTGCTTCACTTATATAATCACATTACCTTCCAGTCCGAGGTGGCTAAATGTAGCAGTTTTAAAGGTGCTGTCCACGTTATCAGTGTTGAGGGTGTTGAGAATCTGCAGCCCTGTAGTGCGTGTGAGGGAGGGTCTCGTTCTGACGGGGGAAAGGTGAGGCCAATGAATAAAGGTCATAGAGCTGGAATGGAGGTGAGGAGCGGAAAATGCCATCTGGATAAAGAGAGAAGAGAGATAAGAGCTCGTTTAAGACACATATATATAAATGTTTCGCAATGTGGATCGCTTAAGTCACGTTGCTGACGAGTCGTGAGAAAAGCTACATGTTAGAATAAAGGAAATACACACAACAAATCTAAACTACATGATGAAAAGTTACATGTCAGAATTATGATGAGACTTTTCTATCTTATATCATGAAAAAGCTAAACTATATCATGAAATATGTATGTCAGAATTAGATCATGTCAGAATTAAAAAGACCATTCAAAACCTTCTTTAAATTACGTGTATCATGAATGTACTGCTCGTGGGCAATTTTCACATCCCCGTGCGTTAGTTCTCACAAGCTTTGATTCATTTTCATGCCCTGCCATCCTGTGAATAGCTCTTGTTAAACCTTCATTTCCGTCACCCCTGGATCATAGTCACTTATGTAATTTAGCTAAATGTCACATCAGGATTATTTTCCTATTCGTTGCACTGTTACCTTGAATAATAACAGCAACAATAAAAGAAAGCAACAGCAACAACTACAATAATTATAATAACAATAACAATATCAATAACAACAATACCGTCTACCTCAGCCTACTTGGAGGGGTCGAGCACGCGTGGCCGATGACAGGCACGTCCCCGAGACAGATGAGCCTCTCCGGAGCACCTGGCAACACTCGGGAGGGTGATGCCCATTCCCGGCCCTTGTCACCATCACGGCAGATATGAAGGGTGTGTGTTATTGCCGCTCCGTAAACAGGTGGTGCAAGATGACACCAGCGGCACAATACCATCAGTGAAAGACCGATGACCGCCCCAAGCCAGCCAGCCATGACCCCATTCAGTCGTAACATCAATCACGTGAAATGGATTAATCTCGCGTCCCATCGCCCTTGATAGTCTGCATAGGTGGCTAGATCGTCAGTCAAGAAGGGGATAACACACACACACACACACACACACACACACACACACACACAGTACATTTATCGTTTTGCTGGCACTTGGTTGACATTCGCTGTCGACTATTTGCTGCACAGAATCCGAAATGGTTCCCAAGAAGCGTTCCAGATACACACACACACACACACACACACACACACACACACACACCTGTTGTTGTTGTTGTTGTTGTTGTTGGTGCTGTTGTTGCTACGTATGATGGATTTCCTATTATGATCTTTACTCGGTAACCTCTGTTTGTTTGAGTGTCAGTCTAGTGGTTATATTATTATTATTATTATCATTATTATTATCATTATTATTATTATTATTGCTGTTGTTATTGTTGTTGCTGTTGTTAATGTTACTGTTGTTATTGTTGGTGTTGTTGTAGTTATCAACATTACTGTTATTATTATTGTTATTATTACCATCATCATTATTATTATTATTATTTTCATTGTTGACAGTACCACTACTATCACTACTACTACTACTACTACTACTACTACTGCTGTTGCCATTATCATCGCCATCACTTCAAGAGAGGTCTGCATAGAGCACCGCGATGTGGCAGCCTGGGATAGCTGTGTTTAAGTCTTCCCAAAACTCGGGTGACCAGTGAGTGTTACGAGCCAATGGTGAGATCGACATGTCATCTTAACTGCACCCTTGACACGTGCAGCCTGTTCAGTGACGCACGGGGTAGGTGAGTGACTGAGGCCATTCATTTATGTCATAGCGGTAATCATTGGGTTTATTGTTTAATCCTCACTAAGCCCACGACACACGACACCCACGACACACCTTGCGTTACCATCACTTCTCCGCTACATTAAGTTTCAGTTTTAATGAAAGAATTCGTCGATCTTCAGGGAAACTGCAAAGGTTTAAATAGATTAATGGATAAGGATGAGAGGTGGAAAAAGGCAGGGATGTTTCATGCAGGGACTGCCACGTGTAAGCCAGATGGATTTTTGCAGTTTTATTTTCTTAGTATTTTCTTACGTTCTTACCTATATGTAGCTAGGTAGCTCGGCTCACACAGTAATAATTGACAAGGACGTGATCAATCATTCATTACTGACAAAAAAAAAAAAAGCTTCCTCTTTTCGGTTCATCTAATCTGCAACAGACTTCATGACTTTTTAAACACGACGCCCACAGGCCACAGAAGCTAAAATGGCATGAGATTCTTCTTTTTTTTTTCAGAATATGATTGACGTTTGCTTGCGAACTGGTATATACTGGCGCTGCTTGACCATTGTAAGTCTGTTCTGTGACTTTTTTTTATTTTGTTTTGCCGAAAGCTTTATTAATTTCCTGTTCATTTCCATAACGGTCAACCAAAAAAAATAAGTCCCTAATTTCGTCTTGTTCTTTACTCTCATGGTATTTTAAATGTCCTTTGACCAATTACCTGTGCGCATTGTCAGCCCTAGTGAAATTGCTATTCTTTAATTAATCGATTATTACCTTCACTACCTACAAAATATACACCGTAGAAAAATATCTGTCTTTAGCCACACAGACTTACCAGCACTGAGAAGACCCGCCACCGCCATTGCCACTTGTTTTGTCTACGAGCATGCTAGGCGCTGGGCACTATGAATTGATGTGTAGTGGGTTGAGATTGAGAGATCGCATATTACCAAAGCATCCATCTTTTCACACGGGCCCAGGTCAGTAAGGGGACCAAGACTCCTCACCACGGCAGTAAAAGTCTATGAGGTCACCTGATTTATAATTTATGGGTTGAAAAGTTTATATAAAAAGCATGAAATGTCGTGCGCAAGCAATTAAGATAGGGAGAAAATTTTGCTGATAGTCTTGAAAGAAAAGGCGAAGGGGAGGAGGAGAAGAAGAAGAAGGAAAAAATCTTATAAAAGAAAAACTGAGGCATTTCCATTTCTCCATTTTCGACAAATTTTTTAGTTTATTTCAATGTACTTCCCGAGTCGAAAACTTTCCGCGTCCCTTCCTCCCGCGACACATATATGTCAGTTTTAATACTAATGCGTAAGCTGACCACAAACTTATTCTTTCGTGTGTTTCCTGGCAATCTGTGGTGCAGCAAGTCATGCTTCACTTAGATGCCATCCTTCCCTTTCAACTTTAACTTTCTTCAAGAAGTAATTCTTGTCACCTTAGAATCTAAGCGGCTCTTTCTTGGTTCATCAAGCTCAACAACGTTACCTAGTCTTCCTTTTCTTTAAGACTCTGCAGCTCTTATCCTGCACAAATAAGCGTGGAGGTTGCTGGTCGCTTTGACAGCGTGAAAGCAGACATAAGATCTGCAATGAGTGAAGAAGCAAAGGCGATTACGGAGAGTGGTGGTGGGCAGACTGCTGTGGGCGTGCTGGATTGATCTGGCCAGTGTTTTAACATTTCAAGATATATCAATATATATCAGTCTTTGCGCAGTGTTGAGGATATGTATGAACCCGGGAACCTTGACGAAAGACCATAATTTTCTATGCCACTATGATATCCGGTTACTGAGGTGTAATAGATAAGGAATAGATAAGAACAGGTAAGGAAAAACGGACTGAATATGAACAATTTCCATTTATAAAAAATGCAGGAAATTTTCTCCAGCACGTTACAAGCAATTGTGAACAAGTAACACATGAATATATATACTTGTACGTATGTATGTTATACACGAAATGCAATATTTCTTTCTTTCATACAAGCAGAACGAGGGCAGTGAGTTTAACGACGCGGAAAATACACGAAGACAAGAATCTATTCTAACGAGGTGAGTACGTGCCCTGCGTCTGTGTCTGGCAGCCGTAACGCGGAGGCTAAACTTAAAACAGTGATGAACCTTAGGGCAGATGTTCCGAGGCAGGGTTCGGTCAGAATGTAGGCAAAACTCGGTCAGCGTGAACATCGATGAAGCTGCTCCTCCTTTTACGTGACTGACGACTTTTTATGAGTGAAGGCCACGAAACACTCCACCTTTGGAAAAAGCGCTGCTTGCACCAACCAAATTTCGCAGTAACAAAAAACCTAGTCAGGAGCGTTCACAGAAGCTAGTAATATTTTAAAAATATTTCTTATGCAGCTTTTAACGTGTCCTCGAGACCAGATGTGAATTAGTTAGAATTAGTCGAGGAGGCAAGCGTGACATATACAGTACATACGAGTTTATATTTTAAACGCTGTCTATCAATAAGATGTCGTAAACTCCACTGAGCTGTTCCACCCTGACGATCAGGGTAAGCGCGCACTTACGGCGATCTGTTGTCTTTGCATATAGCACAGGTTTGTACTTCTCATGCTCTCTCTGTCTATCTGGCTGTCTCTCCTCCCCTCCCCCCCCCCCTCTCTCTCTCTCTCTCTCTCTCTCTCTTGATTCAGTATCTTTGTTACCCTCAAAGAGTTATTGACATACAGGAAGACATGCGTGTTTTTTTTTTATATATATTTGTTTTGTAAATAAAAAAAATCATTGAAGCAACATATACTGATAACCTTTTTTTTTTTTTTTCCAGCATGCTATAAGCGATCTACAAAAAACGAGAAATCTTTTTATAGCCAACATTCATATGCTTATAAACGTAAATTTTCCCATAAAACTACAATTTATAAAATTTCTACTCTGTGGTACGCACACACACACACACACACACACACACACACACACACACACATACATACACACACACACACACACACACACACACACACACACACACACACACACACACACACACTTACACACACACACACACACACACACACTTACACACACACACACACACACACACAGAGAGAGAGAGAGAGAGAGAGAGAGAGAGAGAGAGAGAGAGAGAGAGAGAGAGAGAGAGAGAGAGAGATTGCAATTTTATTTGCTTGGTTTAGAAACGGAGTGTGGTGGTAGTGGATTTCTCAAATGCCATTCGCTGGATTCTTGGCTAATTCATTGCGTGCCACAGAATATTTTCGATAATCGTGCACCACTGGAGGCGTTGTGAGAAAGGACAACATTACACATCATTGAAAAAGCGAGAAAACTTCTTGGTAAGAATCCAACAATAGAAGAAAATAATGTTTTCATTTCTATGTTTCTTGAAGACCTGACAGTCTTTGTTTTCCTTTTCATTGGAATTGAAACAAAGCAAAGTTAACTATGTCTCCCTCACGAAAACAAAACCAAAACTTATTCTATTGCGCAAGACGCAGAAGGCATCCCGCTTTTTAAGATCAAGATCTAGATTAAGCCAAACTTGTCTACATTCTGAAAGGCCGTTATCGTTGTATAGAGACACGCAATATGCATCGGTAGGTTTTTGCAGGGATGAAAAATTGGCCACACTTGGTTGAAAGTAGTTTTGTATCGCATCAAATCAAATCTTGAAATTAGCGCGCGCTGGTCGGTGTCTGAGTGGGAGTGCAGGATCAATGTATTCTCTTCTTACATTTTTGCTCAGAGGGTTTTCAAGTATTTCAGTGAAATATGAAGGTACTTGGCCTCAAGTCCCATCATATAAACATAAGATATTCACTGTAACTTATCATTTACTTGAGAAAATTACTTCTTTTGCCAGTGTTGGTGCTGGTCACTTCTTATAACTCCCTTACAGTAGTGACAACAATGTTATACCGTATGTGTGTGTGTGTGTGTGTGTGTGTGTGTGTGTGTGTGTGTGTGTTGTATCGCTCACGCCCTACCCCTGACATATTTGAATTCCTGCTGTGGTAACTGTCAGATAAACAATGGTAGCGTTGTTTTTTCCCTCTAGTGGTTTGCCGGCAAATACGTGGATGGGCAACGCTGGCGGTGGCGTGGCACAGGTTACTGCTAATAGGTGCGGGTCAGGAGAGCAATGCCGTTTGGATGGCGCGGTACAGGGGTGGGGAGAAAGATTTTGAGGATACCTTGTAACGTTGGCAGGGTGTAGGAGCGGCGTGAGCGGGGCGTGGATCAGGTGGGGGCCGTGGCCGCAAGGAAGGACAGTAGTGTGGCAGAACTAGGGAGGGAAGGACGTGCGCGCGAGCAACAGAGCAACAGTTTCCAGGCGCTGCTGCAGCCTGTAGCGCGTACTGTCTGCCAACTTTCAACCGTCTCACTTTCTGCTAAGTACTGTTGCTTGACCTCCGTGTGATGAAGTGACCGTGGTGATGAAAAATGAAAGTACGAGCGTGATTTGATAATAGGAGAACTAGTGTAAGTAGAAATAATAATGATGGGTGAGGTGGTGTAAGTACTCAGTGTTGGGAACTACTATGATGAAGCACCTGTCGGATACACCTGTGCTGCGCCTCAGGTCAGTGCCGTCCTTTACCTCTCCCTTAGTGTTGCTGTCACTCAGGTTTCTCATAACAGTATAAGAACACAAGCACACTACCATAGCAGCTCTTTGGACATAAGTAATGGCACCTTCTCTCATGCACATCCATAAACCTGTCCTGCCTGCTCTTAAACTTTTCTGTCATACATACACTAACTACATAGCGGATTTTTCTGCTTAGTTTCTTCACTCTCTCTCTCCCATTAGTGAAAAAAAAAAATCTACTTATTTCTTTCTTTAGTAACCACCTCGGGAATCGATTATCACGGTCAGAACCTCAACAATTATTTTTTAAGTCTTTTTAAAATTTTACACGAATTCAAGGACTTTAATCAACGGGTGGCGCCGGATTGTCTTTCTCAGGAGTGCAGATCGAGGTGTTGAAACTCGTACACGTGCAGTAAATACGATCAATATTATTATGACTCTAGGCAGCAATGGACCGTTTTCCAGCTCTGAGGTCCAGGCTTGCTAGTTCTCCCAAGTCTCTTTCGCAATGTCAACTAGCGTGATTAGTTTCATTAATTATTACATACTGAGGGGAGTTTTCTCTGACAGACGGCACACTGCACGTACTCTTACTAACCTGGGCCTGCCACTTCGCTCACAACTCACAGTCTGCTGAGATCATCTTACAAAACCTCAGCATCACGAACAAATCCAATTAGCAGACCTACTTTTTTAGTGTCGCGAGCAAATTAGCCAATTTACATACTTATTCCTCAATTTACATAATTAATGCGTATAATGAATAGTATAATACGGAACTTTGGGAGCGACTCTTGTAATAGAACGCCATTTTGATTTTTCATTAAGTTGGAACTTTTTCTTGCTTTATACACCAAAATTTAGGTCATTCAATTGCGTAACTAAACTCTGAGGAGCCCTGCTTGTGGTCCAACGCCATTTTTATTTATTTATTTTATTTATTTTTTGTTATTAAGTTGGTATTTGCTCCCTGGACTAAGCCACGCCCTAATCCCAGCCAAGACATTGCGCTCTATTAAGTGAACTTTTATTCTTCCTGGAGCCCTCTAATGAGGTACTCCGTCAAGCGCTTTATTATAATCAACGTATATTATAATTTTCGTCGTTATCTTCCGCCTCGTTTTATCTCGTGAGGAAAGACAAAATAACAGTGGCGTGGTGCTCTTGCTGGTGTTACTCCAGATATATATGCCCGCCTCACTGCCAGAACAAACTATTTTTTTTTTCTGTTGATTAGCGTTGTGTGCTTCATTGCTATGTTAATATGAGCCATTAACTTTGCAATCATTGTTGTGTATTTTTTTTTTTTTTTTGGGAGAATCAATTAGGGGGATTAACGTCGGAATTTTGTTATGCTCTGCGGAATTTTGTTAGGCTCTGTAGAGAGAGAGAGAGAGAGAGAGAGAGAGAGAGAGAGAGAGAGAGAGAGAGAGAGAGAGAGAGAGAGAGAGAGAGAGAAACTCTTGCAGTGATAATGGAATATATAATAATGAAATACGTTTTT
>NC_087184.1:97500-110000 GCF_035594125.1 Scylla paramamosain
GGAGAATAAGTTCACTCCCTCCTACAAAATAATTTAGTAAAGGTCCGTTACCTTACGCTCCATTTCAATTCATTTCTCCCCGGTGAGTAGATACGTAAGGAGCAAAGGTAAGCTGCGGAAATGTGCCGTAGAGTAATGGAGTGGGAGAGTTTCTTAATGGTGCTTGCAGTGCGTCTTGAAGTGAGTGTGTGGTGTCATTTATGGATCCACACTAACAATGCAATGTCTATAGAAGTGAAATATTTGTAGTTTAGGTATTAATATTTGGAGCGGGACAGGACATTACTTCGTCTTAGGAATAATTGGTCGATCGCTGAAATATAGACAACCACCACCACCACCACCACCACCACCACCACCACCACCACCACCACCACCACCACCACGACTTCGACTTCTATTGTTGAGTAATCGGTCAACATCTATCTTTCTTTCCCCCATTCATCACGTTATCACAATTCACTTCCTCTCACCAACCACCGCCCCCCTCCCCAACCACACACACACACACACACACACACACACACACACACACACACACACACACACACACACACACACACACACACACACACATACAAACCTCTCGCACAGCACAATCACCGATATGAATAAATTAATCGAAGTCAACATTATTTATTCATATAGTAGATGTGTGTGTGTGTGTGTGTGTGTGTGTGTGTGTGTGTGTGTGTGTGTGTGTGTGTGTGTGTGTGTGTGTGTGTGTGTGTGTGTTTGTGTGTCATTGACGAGAGACATTAATATGAAGCACCAACCTTTTAACATCTATGTGATTTACGCGTTCAGAGAGAGAGAGAGAGAGAGAGAGAGAGAGAGAGAGAGAGAGAGGGGGAGCGGTAGCGTATGAGAAACTATCGATCACCATGGGACACACTGGCCGTCCTCACAAGGCCATTCAGAGCCGCTCTCCTCCACCCCTGCCTGCCACTCCTCCAACCCTTGTCCCATTCATCTCTCCCCACCCTGCCCCGCCCCGCCCCTCCCGGCCTTGCGTACAGGGAACTCACTCCTTTGTTAATTATGCTCCAGATTTATGCACCCCTACACGACAGAACGTTTTTTTCAATATAATTTTTTTTTCTTGCTCCTCTTTGTGTTTGCAGTTACGCTACATGAGTTAATTGACGAGGCTATGATGCAGCACCTTAGGATTGCATATATATATAAATTAATGTACGCGTTTGTATGGATTCTATAGGAGTATTGTATGGGTCAGTTTCATTCTTTTGTGTGAGTTTTGGAGAGTCTGTTTTCTTTGCACAGCTAATCCACGTATATTACTGTCGAGAATCAAAGGCCTTTTATTGAAACAACGTCATTAATAAAGGTGTGTGTGTGTGTGTGTGTGTGTGTGTGTGTGTGTGTGTGTGTAAGAAATTTATTGATAGTTTATATATCTAATGATACAGGAGAGAGAGAGAGAGAGAGAGAGAGAGAGAGAGAGAGAGAGAGAGAGAGAGAGAGAGAGAGAGAGAGAGAGAGAGAGAGAGAGAGAGAGAGAGAGAGAGAGAGAGAGAGAGAGAGAGAGAGAGAGAGAGAGAGAGAGAGAGAGAGAGAGAGAGAGAGAGAGAGAGAGTTTATCATTAATGTGCGTCAGGTCAGTATGCCACTAATAAATGTGGGGCATATACGTTCATTAAAGCGTGTGTGTGTGTGTGTGTGTGTGTGTGTGTGTGTGTGTGTGTGTGTGTGTGTGTGTGTGTGCTTGAGGGTTGGGGGGAAGGAGGGACACGCATTAGTATTGTTAACTCCCACACTCACATTCTCCTACACTAATGGTAAATAAATATTTCAAGCCTTGTGATCGCAGAGTCAATAGCCACGCGTCTCGTTCTTGTGGTCCGTAAGTTGGCACAGTACAAGTCTATTCATATGCACAATTTGTAACGCGAGAGCAGCACGCCATCATAGGCTTTTCATGGAAGTAGTGAAAAAAAAAAAAGAAAATTTGATCTTTTCTCGTGAGTTCGCCTCCGGAAGGAAGATTAATAAAAAGAAAAAAGATCAGACTGGATTGTAGCAGTTGACCTCAGTAGACTGTGACAGAAATACTAATGGCTGTGCACTTCTATATTTACGGCAAATGTTTGGGTGAATACAGGTTGTGTCTGTCACTTCGGCTTCCTCACGCGCTGATAAAATTGAAAGTCTTACCGTGATTGTGAAATACTCTACTTTTTACACCTATCTTCTTTTGATGTGCATATAATACTTTTGCTAACATTCTATATAACTTTTCGAGGTAAAGAAAACTTGTCGTTTGCTTTCGTTAAGAAGTATTTACCTTTATCCTAATATGTTATAACCTAACATATTCCAGCGAAAGTTTTATTTGTCTTGTACAAAGTTTGCATTTTCTTGTCCCTGATGAATTTATGAATGAGATGGATGAGGCAGCTGGAGGGTCGGTGATACAGGCAGTGGTTCAAGCAGGGAGTCAGTCTTGAGTGCCGGCAGCAGCAAATACTAGCCAGGCTGACGAGCCTCGTGTCGGCGAGACGTTTGTACACACTGTTTCTGATCATTAGTTTGCTTGCTCTGCACACAATTTCATTGCACTATGCAAGGTCTGCGTGAAAAATATTCAACAATTCAGGTGGGGTGTAAGACCGAGCAATATTCTGAAGCAAGATTAATGATGTGTAAAGGACGTGTTGTCAAAATGTTAATAATACACTGCATGCAGGAGTGTTTTCAAACTTTACGCTAATTTTTCTTGTGAGTATTACACCAAGGAGTAAGTGAGCCTTTTTTTTTCTTTTTTAGATGAGTGAAGCTACCTTTCCAAAATTTACACTCTGAAGAGTTAATTTTTTTTTTTAACAAAATATTTATCTCTGAACATAAAATGATTTATCGAGTTTTTAATTTAGGAAAATTTTATATATTTCATTTACTCTGCAAGCTTAATAGGTTGCCATTCAGTAAAGAGTAAGCAATACGTTTTCCTTGACTATGAAAGCCCCGTAAAGCCTGTGTTATTTATAACCAGCTTATGCATCATTACAGTTCACTGAGCATCACATGTATTCATTTCTATGACCTCTAAACGTGTGCCGCGTGTCAAGTGCTTTCTGCGATTTCTCCACGACCCAAAAGACTCTTCTTATCGATAGATGCTGATAAGAATTTTGAATGTCCTATAAGTAGACTGCCCTTCCGGATCCATTTTTTGGTAATTTCGTTCGCTTCATATTTTTACTCACTCAAATTTGCTGCAAGAGTTTTTATTTTCCATATTGACACACCTAACTGGCTTGACTTTGACTGCCTGCCGTGGCTGCATCTGGCTGTCTCGGTAACCAGCAGATGAGGGAGTATTTTCAACTCAGGCAGTGAAATTTAATCGCCTTTAATTTCCTGCCTCAAAGGAAAAGGAGGTCATTTCTGTTAATAGTGCTCGTGAAACTGATGCATCCCCTGAAATTATGTATCAACTTTATCACAAACCCAGGTACACACAAACACACACACACACACACACACACACACACACACACACACACACACACACACACATTTAGTAGATGATATTTACTTAAGTTCTGATGCATAAATGTCTCTGATGAAAATGCAGTTCACATCTCGCCTACGTAGTGTACTTTATTGCTCTCTCTCTCTCTCTCTCTCTCTCTCTCTCTCTCTCTCTCTCTCTCTCTCTCTCTCTCTCTCTCTCTCTCTCTCTCTCTCTCTCTCTCTCTCTCTCTCTCTCTTTAGCGTCACTTCTAAAGTACATTGCACATCTAAAGTCCATTACGCAAGTCACGCCACTAACCCTGCTCATGTCACTGACAATATATATATATATATATATATATATATATATATATATATATATATATATATATATATATATATATATATATATATATATATATATATATATATATATATATATATATATATATATATATATATATATATATATATATATATATATATATATATATATATATATATATATATATATATATATATATATATATATATATATATATATATATATATATATATATATATATATATATATATATATATATATATATATATATATCTTTCTCCACTCCGGGTTCCATCGCTGTGACTTTACAATAAGTTGGTTTGCATTTTTAAATCATAATCAATATTTGGTGTCATTTGGCATGGAGGCAGTGTGGCCGGCTGACAATTAGGCTACACTTTTACACTGTGACTCGTTTGTGACAGTATGTACACAAATATTTGACTTAAAAAGAGAGTCAAATTTTATGAAGCTGTGGTATCATTTAAAGTATGTTGGTTTTTAATATGTGGCGAGCAATAAACAATTTAATGTCCTCCACACTGCTGGCTTAATAGAAAACCTGATCCATATATCATGAATCTGTTGCGCTAAACTAACATCAAATCGTCCAATATGTGGCGAATAATAAAATGTTTAATATCTAGCAAAGTCAAAAAGATTACCATGTGCCGCTTCATGACGAGACTCCCTTAGTGTTCCCTCGGTGCACCGCGCGTATTATTAATGTGCTACACTTCATCACTTTAACTCATTCATATGGGACTCATTAAAGATTATCATATCATTCCCATTATTTCACAGTGTCGATTTATAACAATACAGAGTCTCGCGCAGTGTTGCTGGCTCCTCCCCCTGCCTGTCCAACGCTCAACCTGCAACACGCTTCATTCCGGTAAAACTCTACGGACATCGACATGCAGATTTCATTTACTTTTTACACATTTTCTACCTGAGTATTCTTTAGGGAAGGAAGGAAAATGAAAGGGAAGGAGCAAACAAACTTATCAATGTTAAAAAAAAACACTGTATGTCATTCAGTCCTCAATGGGAATTCAGTCTGGAAGTGACGATAGCAACACGAGGAGCGGCTGTTACAAGTTGTCTGTGCTGAGTGTAATGTGTTAACTCTACTGAAACTGCTGACGGAGAGACGGCTGGCGGAGTGAAACTTGCAACACCGGCCCAGCGGGAGAAGTGTATTAGACGAGGTGGAGTAATGAAGGTAACTGTTGCAATGGCGCCGAACTTTGTTGTTTCTGATGATAATGGTAATGGTGGTGGTGGTGGTGGTGGTGGTGGTGGCGGTGGTGGTGGAGGTGGAGGTGGTGGTGGCGGTGGTGGTGGTAGTGTCATTGACATTTCGACACGAAAAAACAACATTTAATCTCTTATTAAAAACTTCCTTTTACTGGAATCTTTCCCCGCGGTTACAAGAGTAGCGGAAAAAAAAAACGCCACATAAATACTGGTATTGTACACTTGTTCGGGGATTATTATGTGACCTTTCACCTTTATTATGAATAGAATCGTATTGCTGAATTTTTTTTCCCGTGACGGCAAGGCTTGGTGGATGCTGCTTTGTAATAACGTCTGGCTCTCTCTGGGAAATGATCAGGTAACACACCAACCAACATATGTTTGTCCTTTGATCATAACACACACACACACACACACTCTGTCTCTCTCTCTCTCTCTCTCTCTCTCTCTCTCTCTCTCTCTCTCTCTCTCTCTCTCTCTCTCTCTCTCTCTCTCTCTCTCTCTCTTCTTCTTCTTCCTCCTCCTTCTCCTTGTTTTCCACCACCACCACCTCCTCCTCCTCCTCCTCCTCCTCCTCCTCCTCCTCCTCCTCCTCCTCCTCCTCCTCCTCCTCCTCCTTCATCTTCCACACTCGTCGCAGTCGCAGGCTCTCAACATGTCAGCTTCTATAACACTTTCGTCTTGAATCTACTTAACTGTCTCTTAACGGAATACTCTGGACTACATATTCTTCTTTTTTCTCTCTATCCTCCTTCACCTCCTCCTCCACCTCCTCTTCTTTACTCTCATCCTCCTTGTCCTCATTTTCCTCCCTCTTCTGCGTCCTCTTCTGATTTGAAAAAGAAGTTCACACCCAATATAATTTCACAGATGCTTGTTACGTAGGCTGAGTGGTGCCAGCGGTGTCATTGTTTCAGCGTGTCTTCATTACTAAGGGGTGATCCATTAACCGTCATTCAGTCTTATTGCTAAGTTTCTGCCATGAGTACCACGCGTTATGAGCCTTGATTTTGTGCCGCCCTTCCTTCCTCCACGTCAAAGAATGGTTAAGGAATAAGAATACCTGTCAATTACAGAAGCAGTGTATTTTGGGAGACGTAACAATACTTGTCGCTCTAAACAAGTCTCGGTCACATAATCATACAAGTAAAGTATTGATCTGAGTAAGAATAGCATGTCTTTTGCTGTGATGTTAGTGCAAATAGGATGGTGATTTCAGACGGAATATTTCACGCTCAAAGCAAGATTAAGTTGAATGAAGGCATGATGTATATATGAAGGTATAGAGTATATGCGAAAGTAAATTCAATAGAGGGTAGGAAGGAATACGTGCTGTTACTTCTCACCAATTAGTTCTGTGAAAAAAGGCCAGGAGTGGAAACACCAAATGAAGGGAGAAGACTACTGCGAGATAGATGGAATAGTCAGTTAAAATAGGGGAAGCTAATGAAACAGAAAGCTTTTCACTCAACCCCATTTAAAAGTTGTGTTGATGAAACTCGTCCGGACACAAAAAATAGAGCGAGGCGTACTCTAATCAAGGGCGCACGAGACCTGGTAATAGAGCCTTCGTCTGAGCGAGGGAGAGATGAAATGAAGGAGTCAGTTTGGAACGTGTAACTCCATTGACGGTGATTCTGCGCCAGCTGATAGGAGAAAAATCCAATTAAGAGTCTTGGTCAAACAGAGAACGTCCACTATTAAGAAAGGAAGAGAAGTGAATGTTAGTCAAAGGAAATCATTGTCTGGAAGGTTACGTCTGGCCTAGAGGTGGAGGAGTTCAGCTGTATAAGGCAACGAAGGCCGCAGCTTTTTTTCTTGTTCTGATTGTTTATTCAAATGTTGTGCAGCACGGGTTTTTCAATGCCACTGTAACACTGATCATTCAATGCAGATGTTACAGATAGTTAGAAAGGAATGTACAGCCTAAACTCTCTCTCTCTCTCTCTCTCTCTCTCTCTCTCTCTCTCTCTCTCTCTCTCTCTCTCTCTCTCTCTCTCTCTCTCTCTCTCTCTCTCTCTCTCTCTCTCTCTCTCTCTCTCTCTCTCTCTCTCTCTCTCTCTCTCTCTCTCTCAGATATGACCTTCAGCAAACAATTAAATCAATCAATCAATGCCACCACCGATTCACAAAGCACACCAATTTTTCCACCATGATTGCAAACTCCATTAGCAAACACATACACACACACACACACACACACACACACACACACACACACACACACACACACACACACACACACACACACCACTGCTCACCATCTTCTGTACTTCTGGCGACATGAAGGTGAAAAGTGCGAAGGGATGGTGGCGGTGTGTGGGCGTATGAAGGACAGTGGAGCGGTGCAGGTGTTTCTGTAAAGGATAGGGAGAAGGAGGAGGAGGAGGAGGAACAAAGGTAGTTAGGTGTATTTCCTGCTCCCGCTGCTTCATTTCAAGCTTGGCCACAACACAGGAACACACAATCTAAGGCAAAGTTGCAGCATCACACGGAATCGCGAATGAAGCGCCGGAATAACAGAGGTGCGCTAAAGACAACAAAAGAGAACATGATTACGTTCAGCCGCGGCCCGGAAATGCTAATCACGGAGGAAGGAAGAGGGCGAAGACGAGCATCACAATAGTGAGCACGCAACCAATGGGATGCAGAGTGAGAGGAGCGAGGCGCGCGTGCCGGGGAACGCAACGCCTCTGGGGATTAATACTAATAGTAATGCATTGCGGGGAGATTACTGATGGGAATGCCGCTGCGTTAATCTCACCTCACAACGCTGCTTGTAGTGGTGACTCTCGCTCCACCAGCAGCGGGGACTGGCAGCTGCGGTGGTGGTGGTAATGGTGGTGACTGAAAGCAGTGGTTTGTGGTGGTAGCAGTGGTGTTGACTACAGTGATGATGGCAGTATGTGAATATAACACTAGTATAAATACAGAAAAAAAGAATAAGCAGCAGCAGACTCGTTGTCCCTGGACAGGCTGTTCGTTATAAATCACACTGTCTAATCTAAAGAGAGCGATGTATGTCAGTAAAAGCGAATATTTCTCACCTTTCCCTGATGAACTTCACCTGCTCGTTTGGCTTCCTTCTCTAGCCTTGCTCACTGTCCCTAACACATTCTCATTTCTCTTTCTTTCCCTCCTTGACAAAAACTTATCACTCTCTCGTATGCGAACGCCTACCACTCATTTTTCATCACCTCTATCTCTCTCCCCCTCCAGAACTTTTTTTCGTCAGAAAAGCACAGTTCTTCGTTTTTTTTACCCATTCACTCACTCTCTGCTGGAGGAAATGTTAATCTCTTTCATTTCTTTTGCTCCCTCACACACTTTTCTTTATCCTTTACTTTGAAGTTGTGTTTGCAGTAGTATTTCATCACTTTATCTACTTGTGACGTTTCTTCTTTTCCCTTATTGACGTCTGTAGTTTCCGTCTTCCAGAGTCACAATATATATTGTTTTCTTAAAGCTGAATTTCTCCCTCATATTTCTACGACACAATTTCCAACTTTTCTTATCTCGGCCATTCCTAATTAAAGAAAGTGAAACATTTCTCTCTGCTCACTGCCCCGCCAGCCTCCTGTGCCGCGCCTCCTGTACCTTGTGTTCCCAAAGATCACGCTGAGCTGCAGTCGTAGCCAAATCTCGTCACGTTTAGCAAATTAGATATGAATTTTTCGGAAGTCTGTATGTTGTCTGGCGCACTGTGCTTTTCTGGCAGCCTCATTTCATTAAATTATACTTCTGTTCGGAAACTCCCGGGCTTGTTGCCTTTGGTTCTCTCCTGCAGTTCTTCTTTAAGAATTCTGTTTGACTTTTGTTTACTTCGCTTTTTTTTTTGTTTTACTTTATTTTACTATTGTTTTATTGTGTATGTGTGTGTGTGTGTGTGTGTGTGTGTGTGTGTGTGTGTGGGCAATGGTCACGGTGGTCTTGACTATTTCCCCTAAAGATTCCCGAGTCGTGCTTGTTAGGTATCCTTGTCACGTGGAATACACCCAAGGCGGTGGCGCTTGCTACGTGATGCTGCTGCTCTTGTTGTTGTTTTGTTGTTGTTGTTGCTGTTGTTGTTGCTGTTGTTGTTGCTGCTGCTGTTGTTCATGTTGTTGATGATGATGTTGGTGGTGCTACTACTGTTATCGTTGTTTTTGTTGCTATTTCTGCTATTGCTGGTGCTACTTCATCAAATATCCCTGATTTTGCCTGATCTTTCCATTTTCTTTAGTAATCTCTTTTGACTGATAATAATTCAAACCAATGGCTTTCAGTTGACTTTCCTTTCATACAACGGAGTAGATTTTTCATCATGTTTTTTTAATTTATTTATTTATTTATTTATTTTTTGTGCGTTATTCTTACGTACCTTTTCTGAGACGCTCTGTTCATCGTTATCTAGTTTCCCGTCTTGCTGGAGGCGGACGGTAGAAGAGGCTATCAGTATGCATAAGTCTACATAAGATGAGGTCTTTGGAAGAACGGAGAGGCGGGGATTATTGTGGAAGTCAGCCCGAACAAGTGAAGTCTACAAAGAGTGCACAGCTATATCTCTTATTTTCTCTGTAATTCCCTTGCTGCGCTAACATTAAGTCCATCACACAGTGCTTTAATTAATTTCCTCCCTTGCCCCTGGCGTGATAAGCCGCTCTTCATTCTCTTTATGGGGTCCATTCGTCCCTCTAGGTGATGGCATGACGGTGATGATGACCGGGGCGATAACAGACGCGGGTGACACAAAAAGGTCTGAGGACTAATGACCAGTGATAAGAAGTGGCCCTATATACTCTTCACATATCGTCAGTGTGAGTGGACTACAGCGTTTTTCTCCTGTAAAGCGCGTAACATGTATTTGCCTAAATGTTGTATACAGCGCATTGATTGTGTTCGTAATTATATTTTTGTCTAATCTTTTTTGCTTCTGTTCCTGTCTAGTTCTCGCCTTTATTATAGCTCCTTTATCTCCAAACAGGTACATTTCTGCAGGGGAAGAGGTGCTCCCTTAAATAAGCACTAGTGTTCGAAATCTAACCTCGATAGATTGCGTACACACCGACACGAGATCTTATTACTAAACCTAATAAGGAAAATGGACACAATATATTTTTCATCGTACAGAAATTTAACTTAACGAATCTTACGAGCTTACGGAGAAACATTCCTTTTTTACTTTGAACTCAAGCCGTCCTAAATGTAACAGTGGTTGTGAAGAGGACGCTGAAGGAGGGGAATAGCCGACATCAGAGGGTCAGTTGGTGAGGCGGTAAATAATTTTGTTTAGTGGAGGCATAAATATCTCACTGACTGAGAGAGAGAGAGAGAGAGAGAGAGAGAGAGAGAGAGAGAGAGAGAGAGAGAGAGAGAGAGAGAGAGAGAGAGAGAGAGAGAGAGAGAGAGAGAGAGAGAGAGAGAGAGAGAGAGAGAGAGAGAGAGAGAGAGAGAGCCCCTGAAGCACCTAAATCTCTTAGCAAGCGCGTACTTTACGAATTTTGGTGCACATTATGCCAGCAACAGATTACACCCACCAGTGTTAATACGTGCTTGGTGGGGGATGTTTGTGCCCTCAATATGTTTCACTGTATAATGCTTGCTATTACTACTGCTCACTATGCAACAATAAAAAAACACCCTCACAAATCACCACCACCACCACTATCACCACACTACTACTACTACTACTACTACTACTACTACTACTACTACTACTACCATGAAGACGGTAAGGCGAGGCTGCAAGACACACACGAGGAGAGAATCGGGGAGGGAGACGAAGAGGAAAAGAAGAAAAATTGATGGAAAAGAAAGGAGTGGGAAGAGGTAAAGGAGAAAGGGGAAGGGGGACGTGGGCAGTGGTCCAGCGTTACCTGTTCAATATCGGTATTGGTAACAACCGGTTCATCAAGAGCGGTATTGGTATTGCTACACATCAGGGAAAATAGCACACACACACACACACACACACACACACACACACACACACACACACACACACGTCAGAGAGAGAGAGAGAGAGAGAGAGAGAGAGAGAGAGAGAGAGAGAGAGAGAGAGAGAGAGAGAGAGAGAGAGAGATATTATGTCAAAAAGTTCCCCCACACGGACACAAACAGACCACTCGTCCATAAATTGAGACGGGGCACAGCCAGGGCGGGACAGCGGGACGCGGCGGTCACTGGCGGAGTCGCTGCTTCCAGACTTGACTTGGACCGGAGAATAACAGGAGCAGATCTCACTGTGGCGGCTTGTGACTCGAGACTTCCTTCATTACCTAGACTTGCCAGATTGCTAAAGCGGCTCCAGACTTCTCGCATGCACAGTAATATGCAAGGAAACTCGGTGATTGAAAGCACCAGGGCAATATAAGATAAATATTCCGTGAGAAACATATTACGTATCTTTCTGTAATGCTCAATTGTTCATACGTCTTTATAAGTGGCTGTACTTTATACACCATTAATTATATCAAACAGCGGCAGTAAATGAGAACACGATGATCTGTATTCCACTGAGAGTGTTCGGACTATTCAAGCACTGCGAAAGGTTATGAAGGTAGTAATGCGTGGCCAAAGGCTGCCACTGTGAGCCTTAGCTTGTATATTACGATGCACAACATTACCTATCAGAGGACTGTTGCCCTGGACAGTGGATCAGACTTAATAATTTTCATATTTTCAGGAAGAAATATCAAAGTTCTAGTTGAAAATAATGAGGAAACGCAACTGTGCTTTAAATAAACAAAAGGATGTACATTTTCACAAAGGCAAAGAAATTCGTGGTAGCACAGCAATGTAACAGTGGCAAATCATAGTTCAAGTTATAATAAGCCTGACGGGACTGATAGAGCTGAGGGGGCGACACTCGCTGAGGGAAGGGCGAGGGTGCTGCACAAAGACTAGAAACCACTACAAGGGTTAGATACTGCGTTACTGCACGACTTCCTGGGCGTCCCCGTGCGCCACAAAGTTCAGTATTAGCAATATAAACTGTCACGTGCGCGGTGGTCAGCATTTGCAGTGAGGAAAGCGTAAGGAAGTAAAGGAATGAGTGAAAATGACAGGCAGTAATGAAGAAAGTGGATACGGCACTGGCGGTGGAGGAAAGGGAGATGGTGGAGGGCACGATTAAGTATGTGGAAGGGGAACTCTCTCTCTCTCTCTCTCTCTCTCTCTCTCTCTCTCTCTCTCTCTCTCTCTCTCTCTCTCTCTCTCTCTCTCTGTGTACCGCTGGCAGCACGTGGGGAAGGCAGCAGTAAATAAAGGATCGGCTTGATGATATTTCTCAATGAGGTACTCTTGTACTTTTTTTTGTCTGTGTGGTGCGGGCGTGGCGTGCACCTGGCCCAGGCAACACTGGCGTGCGTGCTCCATGTAGGGTTCCATGATTACTGACTGACGTGACTTACAGCCCAGAAAGGGACAGTTTGCGTGGAGCCTTTGAATGTGTGGCAGT
>NC_087184.1:112500-135000 GCF_035594125.1 Scylla paramamosain
ACTTAGGCTTAGGATTCCGTTTTTTTTTTTTTTTTTTCTGGTTGCCAATTCGTGTCCTAAAGTTTAAGGTAACTGTCATCTCTACAATTTCATGTTTATTTAAGTGGAACAAGACACATTATTTTGGGCAATTAGTATTTTTTTTAACATCTGAAATAAAGTTTCTGGTATTTGTAACACATTTTTTTTAACTGCAGTAAGGGATTTTTTAAGCACTAAATGTCATTCTCTGCAAGTTTTCTGCTATATTGTCATGTTCTGTATGATGTGTTTTTCACACGTGTTCTCTTTTCCCACACCTGGCGTCATAAAGATGAGTGAGCGTGACGCCCGTGTCACGACAGCTTTCATCGGGCTGGATTTACTGGTGGTGACAGCTAACATTTCCAGGCTAATGTCTAACTTCCGCCCGTCTATGCATGGCACATCTTATCTATCAGAGTACAATATATTACACTAGTTCCCATCACATGCTGGCGTGCGCCACTCCCCTGCGCCTTTTTATTATTCGTTATCGAATTCATTAATAATCATTAATCATCACACCTGTTGTATTATTGAATGGCTCAGCGCAACATTCCACCTGTGCTATATTGTATTGAATAAATCCCTATCGTGCTCCGCAATGCGTCATTGCCGCACGCCTTTTTATCGTGGGTTGTTTAATCTATTAACGTAACAACGCCCGTTGTATTACTTTATCGATTAGCCAAGAATTACGCCTGTTATGTTACGGCGGCGCGGTGCTGTCCTCGCCACAGCTGTGCCACGTGTGTGTGTGTGTGTGTGTGTGTGTGTGTGTGTGTGTGTGTGTGTACCCAGTACCAAGTGACTATCTCTCCCACTGCCGCGTGCATCACGCCTCGCTGCTGGTGTTGCAGACTATGCAATAGCAACTAAGAGTATGAGACAGTCAGACGCCATTCTGGCAATACCTTATCAACATATTTAAGTTGATGAAGAGACGAACACATCTCTTCTCTAATTCCGCCAAACAAATCGCCAGGGCGTCTCGCCTCGCTACGTCGAGCAGTGTGCAAACATCGTCTTCATTAACTATCAAATAGATCTAAGACTTTATCGTGAAGAATCACACACAGATTATCCTCCACTTGGGAGTGTGTGTGTGTGTGTGTGTGTGTGTGTGTGTGTGTGCGTGCGTGCGCATGTCTAGAGGGTGTTCACTCATCAGAAGCTAAATGCTCCTTATCTCGCTTGTTAAAGAGGCTAATTAGGGACGACAAACACTCAAAATAACACGACGCATCACTGCAGACTCAACAAGGACCAGATCCAGGTCACCAGAAGCAAAAAAAAAAAAAAAAGCAGTAGGGAGGGACACACACAGAGCTCGTGTCTGGGACAAGTTATCTGGAGCGGGAGGGTACAATGAACAAAGGAGAAAAGAACAACATAACCTAAAAAAAAAAAAAGAAAATGGCGGGGGGCGGGAGGAAGGCGGAGGAATGAAGCAATGCAGGAAATGTGTGCGCTCAGGATGGAAGGCGTGGGAGTAGTCAGCTGGTGCGACGCTACACACACACACACACACACACACACACACACACACACACACACACACACACACACACACACACACACACAGAGAGAGAGAGAGAGAGAGAGAGAGAGAGAGAGAGAGAGAGAGAGAGAGAGAGAGAGAGAGAGAGAGAGAGAGAGAGAGAGAGAGAGAGAGAGAGAGAGAGAGAGAGAGAGAGAGAGAGAGAGAGAGAGAGAGAGAGAGAGAGAGAGAGATTACTTCAAGCTTTCTGCATTACTGAGAAACGTACTAACCTGACTGGATGTGCTGCTGTAACTGTCTCATCGTGTTGCAGGTGCCTCCCTTGTGAGGAGGAGGAGAAGAAGGAGGAGGAGGAGGAGGAGGAGGAGGAGGAGGAGGAGGAGGAGGAGGAGGAGGAGGAGGAGGAGGAGGAGGAAGAAGGCAACGAAGATAGGTTAAAAGAAAGATAGAAAATGTTCATGAAAGAAGGAAAGAACACAAGCCAGCCTCGTTTTTGGCAACGTGAACCGCCATCACAAACACATCACCGCCTCTTTCTGTTTCTTCTCCTGCTTCTTCCCAATCCACCACCAGCCCCTTCCTCCTTCCCTCTTCAGCCTTCACTCACCCCATCATCCCGCACCTCTTCCACCAGTCCAGATTCCATCAGATTCTTCCCCAGCCCCCCACAAAAGCTAACCTCATTCTGCCCACCATTCCCCCAATCCCTGGCAACCTTCCTTCTTCTCCCGTGCACCCACAAACTCACACACTACACGTGACTTCAAGTAGTAATGGAAAGCGTGGGCATGTTTGCTATACTCATCCTCCTCCTGCTTCCTCCACCGGTAAGCTACGCATGGTCTTCAAGCACTCAACATGACCGCGTTACAGGCAAACCCCAGTTCACCACACACAGGCCGCTGTTCACTATTTCAGGGATGTCTGTCTTACTGTCTTTCCAACCCGCTCATTACTACCACCCCCACCACCACCACCACCATCACCACTGCATCACCGCGGACATCACAACGTCCAGCAAGGTCCAGTGTCGTGTTAGGCGGGCGCGTCCCTCTATTCCTTCCTAAGACTGACCGTGAACTCTACCGACGATGATAAAAGTTATGACAAATGAGTGAGGCGGGGCGTGGCGGCGCTGGGCGAGGCGGGGAGGCGCGAGGCGGTATTGGCTCGGGGTGGGGTGGCGAAAATTTTAGGGGTTGTGAAGGAAGGAAAGGATGGGAGAGAGAGAGAGAGAGAGAGAGAGAGAGAGAGAGAGAGAGAGAGAGAGAGAGAGAGAGAGAGAGAGAGAGGGAGGCGGATGATAGGGAGCGGAAAGAACGAAGTGCATGTGAGGAGAGGATGGGAAGAGAACGTGAATATTTATCGTTGTTGCAGTGTAGCGGGGCCTGAGTGAGGAGGCGAGGGAGTGAGAGTGAGGGGGTGAGGAGGGGAGAGATGGAGAGGCAGGGATGGAGGGCACGTGTGTGGAGAGGAGAGTTAGGGAAGGAGGATGTTGGGAAAAGAGTAGTGCGAGGAAGGGGAGGAGAATGAACGTGAAAACCTCTTTTGGCGTGGCAGAATGCAACCGGACCGGAGGAATGAAGTAAGTGAGTGGCTGAGAGGGACAGGAGGATGTAAGAGGCGGGAGGAAGAAGAATTATGACAAGGGGAAGGAAATAAGAGTGAATGAAGGGAGGAGAAAAGCGACGGAGTGTGTGGTGTAAACATAGGCTGTGGGGTGTTTGCTGCTGCTGCTGCTGCCGCTGCTGCTGCTGTGTGTGTGTGTGTGTGTGTGTGTGTGTGTGTGTGTGTGTGTGTGTGTGTGTGTGTGTGTGTGTGTGTGTGTGTGTGTGTGTGTGTGTGTGTGTGTGTGTGTGTGTGTGTGTGTGTGTGTGTGCCAGCTTAGTTCATAAAATCTCCTGGCCTCATCTCTGCACTTTATTGCATCTTCCCGGACTTGTCACTCTGCGTGCGCCTCTCCATGCATCTTTTATTAGTTTCAACTCAGTGTGATTCACGCCCATTAACTAGACAGAAAATTTGCACTTCTGGTTATTCTGTATTGCTTGATGATGGAATTATTTGCTTTTTCATCTTCAGTTATTAGTAAGTTTATTTTCAAGAGCTTAAGAAAGCAACAGGTATATAGATAAGCGTGCCACAGCGCTTGGGAGCGATGCGCTGTGATACAGCAGGCAAGTTGGGCGTAGCTTGGCGAGAGCATGGCTGAGGTGTTCTTCCTGTAGTGTGCACTACTTAGGCGCAGAGTCATAACCAATTCCTATATCCAAGGAGGCCTGCACGCACCACTGAAATCAGAGCTATTAGCAAATTCATCTTCAACGCCACTCCGTTGTGGTGAGGGACAAGCATCGGAGTGAAGGCCGCACGTTGCAGCCTGTCAGGCTCATTGCCCGGAGCCACTGGCTAATTGTTCCTCTATAGCACGTTCGATAGCGACACTGCAAGAATTGCTACTGTTGCCAGTGTGTACTGCACAGTAACTCTTGCAGCAAGCCAACTAGCGAGCTGTAATCATTACAAAGCCTAAGCTGATATCTATGACACTCCGCTTAGAGGCAAGGGTTACACTGGACGGGGACATCAGCTTTACAGCGAGGGAGTCCGGTGCCAAGCTGAGCACAAGACGGGTGGCCTCCGCTCGCCAGACACCAGACGGCGGTGCGAGTCATTAGCCTCTTGAAAAAGTTGAGTCATGCATGATGTGTGAAAAAAAGAAATGAAATAATTGCCTACACGATTGATAGCGCTTTGTTAACGTTTGCATCGCCCGGGAAACAACTGTAGCTACTTGACTATTTGTAGAGAAGAAGGGGAAGGCCACACTCATCCATGACATGGCTCACGTGACCAGTCTGACGTGTGAATGACCACCGCTTGGCATAACGTAAGCTGCAGCCTATGAGGTGAAGTCTGCAGGGCTGTGGTTTAGTAATTTTAAGTAGGGATGTGAGAGAATACACCAGGAATGATGAGAAAAGAAAGGATGTACTCCAGAGCGGGTGTCGCCTGTCATCCGACAGCGACAAAGTGAACGCGTGGGTCACGGCAGAGGGAGAACTAACTCCCTGACGCTTCCCCAACACCGGTTATTGCTCTTATAATTAATGGCTGTACAACAGTTTAAGACAAAATTTCATTTGACCACTTGAAGACAAAAGACATTTATATCAATACTTAGAATGAGGCATCCTCAGCGTACTCCAGGACACACAGTGCAATGTACCACTGCTACAGTTGGCGGAATGAGGGAACACTCGTCCCTCCACTGCCGAGAAGGGAACCACATTTACCGCCCTCTTGAGTGCCGTGAGAGTCATTCACTGGCTGACAGGTCCGCGACAGTTCGCTCCTTCACCAGCCACACAAGCCATCCACGTAATGAAAACACCTGATGAAAAGTGAGCAGGTTGGCGCTTGAGGCGACCACTACACAACCCACACGCCAACCCTGTGTAGCACATCACTCGCAGGCGTCAAGTGTGTCAGTCTGGCCGTGTGTGTGTGTGTGTGTGTGTGTGTGTGTGTGTGTGTGTGTGTGTGTGTGTGTGTGTGTGTGTGTGTGTGTGTGTGTGTGTGTGGAAGAGAGAGATGAAGGCCCATGTACATCGTTTAGTTGAACTGCTGGACTGAATGTGTAGTGTGTGCTTCACACGGAGTGCAAGAGTGCACGCGGATGGGTAGTTTGTAGATAGTTTTAAACGGCACAGCGACATGAGAAAAAAAAAAAAAAAAACTGGTGAACCAGTAGCGATGCCTGAACGCTCTTGCCTCGATTACCCGCCTTTACCATTCATCTGGCGCCTGACACATCAAACAACAGGCGTAAAAAACTATACCGCGGCATACGCACGCCAGCGTTTGTAACCCAGACCTTTGGATGCACACCAAGAATAAACTTTTGCCTGTGTCTGCAGCGGCGATTACGAGTAGTGGACAGCGTGCCCCTGTACATCCAAACATCGTATACTTGGCTTTTAGGCTGGAGCTGACTAACTTTATAGCACGCCCACTGTGCACTTACTGTAAAGCATCGCAGTGTTACGACATTTAACGGCAAGCCTCGTCGTATTCGGAAGTCGAGGGGTTACGGGAGAGTTGTAACGAGTGGAAGTGAGCACCCTTAACTCCAGACATCAAACAACCCCCGCCCCCATGCCATACAACCTCCCGCGTCACCCCGACACCCGCCCCCCCGCGTTCACCACTCCCCGGCAGGCAAAATGGATCCTCATCAAGGGTAAAACACGATAATACGCCTCGATGACCAACTTTACTACAGATACATGTTCATCCCAGACCCTTCCCTCTTTATAGCAGAACCCCCCCCCACCTTCCTGCGTGTGGGTGTGTGTCGCAGGCCGAGCTGAGCAGCCGAAAGCTACTTGTAATTAAGTTCTCGCTGGTCTCTCTCTGTCAGCAGCGCAGGTCCGTGCTGGCAAAGCGCCGGTGTCTGCTACACTGCTTTGTTGCCTAGCTGCTAAAAAGAGCGGCACGTCATGCTTCTCTTTCACGATTTCCCTCCGCTCATAAGAGACTACAAAGCGACTTTTATGCAGATTCACTAAAGCATATGCCGCTATTTGCTTCTGTAATGTGCATAATTTTTACATTATCCTCCTGCTGTATGAGAATAGCTGTTAGCAAGAAACACGCCAAAGCAACACCACTCTCAACTAACTGACCTTACTGAACCACTTGTAAAATCCACATGAGTTTTTTGTTGTACTCAAGAAAAAAAAAAAGTAAAAAAAGTCACCTCTCTCTCTCTCTCTCTCTCTCTCTCTCTCTCTCTCTCTCTCTCTCTCTCTCTCTCTCTCTCTCTCTCTCTCTCTCTCTCTCTCTCTCTCTGACGACAGTGTGTGTGTGTGTGTGTTTGTGTGTGTGTGTGTGTGTGTGTGTGTGTGTGTGTGTGTGTGTGTGTGACATTCACTGTGGCAGAGGGAGTGACAGAAACCGGAAGGTGAAATTTACACCTTTGTTTTCTGGCGATGATTCGAGGAAAAAGATTGAATAAATTAGTAAAGAATCATTGAATCAATAGCCGACACGTGTACATAAAGACGCACTTAAGCTGCATACATAGGTACATTCAATACTATAGAGATTTATATATGTATTATAACAAAGAGCACGGCGGTGTCGACTAGGAAGTGCTCCATCACAACCACCACCACCACCACCACCACCACCTTCCCCCATCCCCCAAATACTCGCATAGCACACAACACACAATAAAATTTCAATCAATCTCCTGCTATGCTTCAATTCCTGAACACACACACACACACACACATACACTAACAGGGATAACACTTTACTCCCCATTTCCTTCAGTAAGTTTTCAGAATTCCTTTTCAATGTTGTTTTATCATGCCAAATGAAGAATCACGCTTTACTTTTTTTTTTTTTAATTAATTCCCCTCTCTGTTTTTTCTTCCAGGTTGTGCACAAGACCCTCACTGTTGTTGGCATTGCCGTGCTGTGCTGTGCTGTGCTGTGCTGTGCTGTGCTGTGCAAGGCTCGGGGATGTATTAATACTGGTGGTGATGATGGCCACGACACACTGACACACACACACACACACACACACACACACACACACACACACACACACACTGATAGCACCACACACATACAAGGCTTAAGGGAGGATATATCACGTAACACACCACACATACACACGCACAAGAGTAATACATATATACACATGCAGATATACCTTCCTAACAATATAAAATAAACAGTGAGCGTGAGAAAACAGGAAGGTCTTAGGACTAATCCTCGTTGGTGATAAGAGAGATGCACTGTAGATCATTGCTGTGGGCCTCACCGGAAGGGAGGGTGAGGTTAATAGATACGGAAGAGATGGATGGGGAAGAGAAGCTGAAAAAAATAATAGAATAAAAATGAATTAGAGTTGGATGGTAAACCGGATCAAGTGCAAGGCAAAGGTGAACGGTAACGATGAGGCCCGGGGGTACGAGAGAGAGAGAGAGAGAGAGAGAGAGAGAGAGAGAGAGAGAGAGAGAGAGAGAGAGAGAGAGAGAGAGAGAGAGAGAGAGAGACTCGCCTTTCTCTTTAACGCTGCTGTGACAAGGGATGAGGAGGGAAACGAGTGCCCTGCAGTGAGGAGGGCAAGGCACAGGGACGGCAGGGACAGGGAGAGGGAGAGGTGCTTCAGGGATGAGTGCTTGTGACTACTGAGGGAGATATGGACGGTAGCTGGGGAGAAGCAGAGAGAGCGAGAGTGAGGAGGAGGTCAGGGAAGAGCAAACAGGCAGGTGAGAACTTTGTGACGTCTCTTTCACTCAGCCATACACTCACTCAGTTGTCGTAAGCTTGGAAACACAAGAACTGGTGTGGTGAAACAGAAAAGTTTATGCCGCGGTTTGACATTTCCCGCCCTGAACACTGAACACGACGGGCATTAGTAAGGGCGGCCAAAGGTGGGTGTGTGGTGTGTGGCAGCAGCAGTCAGTGACTAGTGCCGGCGGGTGGCGGCGGCGGCGGTGTTGGAGGTGGTGCCTTACAAGGCGTGCAGGAAAGCCATGACGGCTTTGGTGGCAGCATGCAGACGGGCGGCAACGGACGGTCTGCCAAGTCTACCTGGGCTGGGCGGACTAGCACCCTGGCTGCTGCTGGCGGCGTGGACACAAGCGGCCGTCGCAAGAGTCAACGTGAAATGTAAGTATAACTTTACATTTCTAAATAATAGCTGTTCACCCAGAAAACCACAGATTCTTCTAGTGAAACTATTCTACATTGAGTTACTTTTGGGAACTTCGTCACCTTTACGCAGCACCTTTAGTTTTTACTTGGTGCAAATATTGCTTCAGAGCAAACTGTACTGCAATACCACTGGGATGAAATTGCGGGATGTGGTGCCCACGACAGCCACCCGCATCCACTGCAATCAATATCTTGCTTTTTCATCTTTTTTTTCTGTTTTCCAAAGTCATTAGCTCCCACTATCCCTCCTCACTTGTGCCACCTTTATACTAACAAGCTAAAATGTTACTTAATTATCTGTATTATGCAAGCGGCGATGCTTTTTATAAGCCAGTTTTCCTGTGGGTCAGTCGGTGTCTGCTGAATGATCCTTTGGATTGATGAATATACCCCACGATGCAGGAAAGGTCTTGTTATCTCACTGAGTGCTGAAACACACACACACACACACACACACACACACACACACACACACACACACACACACACACACACACACGCAAACTTTTAATACGTATACATTTCACTAGTAACTATGCTTCCCCTAAACCTAATAATAAGTAAGTATCATAATGAGTGTTTCATATATACACAGTTAACAAGTTGCCAGAGGTTGCTGCACAGTAAATAATAAGATATTACAGACAACAAATTCATATCTACAAATGAGACAGCAAATGGTGGCGCACAACGAGCCGTACATTGGCCTGGAACAGTTCCAGTAATAATAACACCGCGGGAACGCTTCGCCATGCTTGTTACACTCAGTTAATAATGTTTATTAAAAATATAACTTATACATGATTAGGAATTGGAACTACCTGAACGAAAAAAAAAAAAGTTTTAATTTTAAAATCTGGTTTGGCCTCTCAAGTTTAATGAAATGATTTTGTGCCGCGTTGTTCTGGTTCCTCTGACTGATGTAGGTCTTAGATACATATATTTTGTGTGACAGAACACTACCTACGTTTTGGCTTCCCTGCAACAACTCAGTATACAAAGCAAGTAATGGAGAGAGAGAGGTGACAGGTGACAGGACCAAATTGAGTGTGGGCGGGGCTTTCACTCAGCACAGACATGGATTACAGTCTTCGCCCACCTCCGCCCAGTAATGACGAAACAATGCTGATCAAAACTGCACTTTGATGGAGGCGCGAAGTGACTTAGCATCATGAGTTGAGCCTATAGTTTTAATATACTCGTAGTGCTTTCTGTCAAGAGTGATTCCTCCCGCGACTTAATACTTTAACCTGTCTTCCTGCCGTGTCTCAGTTAATCAATAAAGCGGCTTCCTACCTTTTCCACTCACACCGACGGATATTTCATCTCATGATTTGCATTCCTTAATCTCCTGTATCCTCTCAAAGCCAGCTGCCCACACCTGTCCCCGTCCCACATCTCTTCACCTGTCACCTCCAACCACTTTGCAGTTCCAGTCTGTAATCTTATAAAAACAGCTGCACTATTTAGCTCAATCTGACTAACGTGCTAACCAGTATTCGCCCTGGACCCACGAAATTGCATTGCACGTTAGCATCCACCCTGCTTAGTGTACCAGCCCGCGCTGACTGGTGTGTGTCTCTGTGTGTGTGTGTGTGTGTGTGTTTTTAGAATGAATTGAACTGAGTTGATTGAATCCACTCAGACTTTATGAATAAGTAAGCAATGCATCTCCATCAAAATTTATGAAATTATGCAAAAATACATGCAGTATGAAATAAACATATTCAAAACGAAATGGCTTATTAAGTATAATACTTTTGAACACTGCATACATATCACGCAGTGCCACAATTTCCCCTTTACAGTGAGACAAGAGCGTGGAATTCGTCTCTTGCACCACCACCACCACCACCACCACTGCACTTGTTCCAAAGTCTATCCTCTGTGTACACATCTGCGTGTGTGCGTGTTCGAAGCTGTCTGCTCTTTGTTTACGAACAAAAGCCGGACTGTTGTTAATACTTTACAGCACTATTTTCCAACCTGGGGGAAATTTTAGGATTTCAGGGGGAAAATCTATTGAGGGAAATAAAAACTACCAGCTATTGGCCGACAGAAAAAAAAAAAAAAAAACTCATAATATGGTTGTTAAGTTTTGTTGAAGTACTATATATAAATACAAATCAAAATTTATGCTAGGATTGCCTTTAGTAATGACTTTGTACGAGTTTTTACATTTCCTTTTCACTCTATGAAGGAGGAAATCCTAACAGGTGAACTGGTTGAAAGGGGAAAAGACGAAAAAAAAAAAGTTTGTGAACTACTGGTTTACATAATCTGTTTCATCGCTATTTGTGGCTAATCATTCAACTAAGTCTTCAGCAGCGCACATATATGTTTATCAACACTCCTTTGAGCATCCGCAGTTCGCACGACAGCTAGGAACACAACATGCTATTATGAGCACAGGTGACAGGGAAACAAGGGGACAGCTAGTTAACTTTGAACACAACACTTGGAACAAATGCATACTCTGTACCAATTAAGCTTCCCTGTTCAGTACTCACCGAGCTGCTCAACGCCTCGTCACTTACACCCACTGCTAGCTTCCTAACTCCCGTGGTCTTCAATATATGTCACTGTCCACTGACGACACGAATACGTAGACACGTACCTCTCACAAACCTTAAAACACAAACTGGCAACCGCAAGGCAGCTAGCCGCTCTCTGTTATATCTATCTATATATATGTATATTTTTCTCTAAACAGTGATGATTGACTATTTTTTTGCTGAATATGAATAAAAATATTTTTTGTGATGAAAATATTACATATAAATTGTAAATAAAGACCATATTAGTGACCCACACTAATTGTTTTACTGATTAGGCTAAACGAGCATTTGCTATAAGTTACCAATCCATTCCTATTACATAATTTTGTTTGCATTATGGTTTTTTTTGTGCATTTATTTTTTCCTTTTTATTTTCCTAATCAGTCTTATTTTGATTTTACCTTCATACTGTATTGACAAGCCAAGAAAATGTTCAAAATGTCGAGATGATCCTCCATTAGCAATCTCATTTCCTTTTTTTTCTTGTTTTTCTTATGGATCTTTCAGCTATATCCTTCTTATTGTTTTGTTAAAAAAAGAGAAAAAGAAAACACAATTTCATGATATATAAATGTGAAAAGACGAATGATTATGAATGACATTTAATATTATCGTACGCCGATGGCGGGAAGAGGCTGCTGTGCGTAGCAGATTGCGCAAAGTATTCTTGTGTTTTCTTGCTCGAAGTGTTGACGTGCCGTGATCCTGACGAAGGGGAGAGTGTACCAGTGTTCAGGGATAGACGAAGCGTCATGCACTGGTGAGTACTAGAATCACGCTAGCACACAAAAATAGTGTCACATTTCATCATGACATTGAGTGTGATCTTTGCAATTGTACAACCTGCTCCAACTTGCCTAACTCGTTCATAATCCCGTCACTCCCTATCCCTGCCTACTCAGGGCTTCCATCTACCCTTCACATCTCTCCTTCATAATATTCTTTTGCTATCTCTCTCTCTCTCTCTCTCTCTCTCTCTCTCTCTCTCTCTCTCTCTCTCTCTCTCTCTCTCTCTCTCTCTCTCTCTCTCTCTCTCTCTCTCTCTCTCTGCATTGAGCGTTCTGACCACTGAGAGCAAAATAACCTTTCTTTTTTTATTGCAATGACAAATGTTGGTGAGGCATTTTAAGGGAGTGTTAGGAATGTTTTGTGGTCCTGATATCCAACAAGTCCATTACACAAACAATATATTATTTTTAAGCTGTTCTCATGTTTTTTGATACGATTTTGTAAGTGTTTCTTGACATGTGGGTGGGAAGGAGAGAGGCTAATAATGGTAGTAATAGTAGCAGTAGTAGTAGTAGTAGTAGTAATAAGGTAACAAGCGTCATACTGTCGTTAGCTGCCAAACAGTTAAAGGAAGCCTTGTGGGAAAGCATTGTCGGTGAGGTAATGACAGGCTCCCATGCAATAGTAATGGCTAAACTTGCAACCAATGGCTCCAGGTGACGTCACGCAAGCCATGTTCGCTCACCATTGCATTTTTAACCCTAATTCAAGGTGCGGTTTTTTTTTTTTTTTTGTCTTTCGTTAAACTTTCATGATAACTTCCTATCAAATGAAAACTTTGTGATATTTCAAGAATTAGAAAAAGAAAAAAGAAAAAAAGAAATTGAGAGAGAGAGAGCGAGAGAGAGAGAGAGCGAGAGAGAGAGAGAGAGAGAGAGAGAGAGAGAGAGAGAGAGAGGAGAGAGGTTAAACTTTCATGATAACTTGTTCTCAAATGAAAACTTTGTGATATTTCAAGAATTAGAAGAAGAAAAAGAAAAAAAAATCGAGAGAGAGAGAGAGAGAGAGAGAGAGAGAGAGAGAGAGAGAGAGAGAGAGAGAGAGAGTGTGTGTGTGTGTGTTGGTATGAGTGAACAGTGGTGTTTGGCGTACACCTAATGTGAGGCGAAAAGTGAAGAGATGAAGGGCGGTGAAGGAAACGAGAGGGGAAGCATTAGGTCGTGTGTGATGAAACAGGATATACGTTGCCTTAATAATAAATGAAATGTATTTGATTTTCCTTCCTTGCGTAATTCTCCTCCGAAAAATATGTATTCAACAAATATTTGCCAGTGGAAGTTGGAATGAGAAGTTTAATAATCGCTCTCGGGCAGAAACTGTACCTTTGTTTTGTACAGCTTGTATGCTTTAATGGAAACTATGTAGCTTTGTGTTCGCTCTTTCCATGAAAAATCCGCGCCATGTCAACATTGCCTCATTATGAAATATTAACATCATCCAAGAGTAATGAAAGATCGTAGAAAACACACAGATGAATGTAGATTTCAACTTAAAACGAAGTCAATGGTTTTTCAAGACTGTTTATATGATTCTAGCGATATAGTAAGGATATCATCAGTAGAAAAGAAAATGCCTTTGAGAGCTCGAAAACTGATCCCTGTGGCAGTCCTGATGATTGGCAAAAGTGTATAACAACTGCATCGCCTCCCACAAGACACTCGCTGTAGAATTTCCAGACTCGTGTTTCTGTTACTTGTGTTCAGTGTGGTGTTTGTTGATGGAGGGCAGCGAGGCTGTGGTGCCTTAGCGAAACAATTCCTTGCCTTTCCACTGTTAAGTAAACACGCTTCTCTTTGCTAACATACAACACATCCTCTCGCAATGTAGATATTCCACCTTTAGTCTGTAGTCTTCACCGCCTCATAGAGTCTTCCAAGGTACGCTGAACCGCATCCTTTGTAGTAGACGGAATCACTCACTTACTGACTTAATTCCTTGTCTAGAGTTTAAGTAATAAAGTGTGTCTTCCCGCTGTCTTCCCTCAGAACGCTATGCTAGTCACACCAAGAGCAATTGTCTCGCGGCGTCTGTCCTGCTGCGCTGGTTCATCTTTCTCCATCACATTGCTGCTGTTCGTTGTATCTTCACCACCCCTCACAGCGGGCGCTCCTAACCTGGTAACTGTCTCTCCCAGTCCAGCGGCTTCCTATCCATCATGCGAGGTATCTCATTCACTCACACCTGACGGACGAAATCGGGGAAGCGTAGACACACAGCTCAATACTCCACGCTCTGTCCAGTATTACCTGCTTCCATTTTCCTCGTACATTTCTCGTCCTCTTTTCCAGCCCCACTTCATGCCGTCTTTATTGAGATGCACACACACACACACACACACACACACACACACACACACACACACACACACACACACACACACACACACACACACACACACACACACACACACACACACACACACACACACACACACACACACACACACACACACACACACACACACACACACACACACACACACACACACACACACACACACACACACATTACTTGCTTTCTTTTATAATTTACCCACTTTCCCTATTCCGCCCTGGCCATTCTCTCTCTCTCTTTCTCTCTCTCTCTCTCTCTCTCTCTCTCTCTCTCTCTCTCTCTCTCTCTCTCTCTCTCTCTCTCTCTCTCTCTTCGTTTTACAAGCTAATTAGTGTTAGAGAGAGAGAGAGAGAGAGAGAGAGAGAGAGAGAGAGAGAGAGAGAGAGAGAGAGAGAGAGAGAGAGAGAGAGAGAGAGAGAAAGACTGGGTAAGAAGACAAAAAAAGGATAAAACAAATGATGAAGAGAGTGGGTCATTAGTAAGACGCGGGACAAGTAAAGGGTATTTATAGAGATTAATGCAATGGTAGAGGGGGACCAAGTGAAACTGCCAGTGTAGAGGGAGGGAGAAGGTGTGTTGTATTTGTGTGTGTGTGTGTGTGTGTGTGAGTGTGTGTGTGTGTGTGTGTGTGTGTGTGTGTGTGTGTGTGTGTGTGTGTGTGTGTGTGCTTCGTATGAGCTTGTATTTCAGACTAAAGTTTTTTCTTCTTATTATTTTTGTATCTATAACAAAAAATGTATGTAAAGTATTCATAGGTTTCCATAATATTTAAGTAGATTTTTTTTTTTTTTCTCTTCGTTGTGATATATTAGATGAAATGAAAAGTTAGGTGTGAGTGCTGCTAACAAAGGTCAACAAACTGGGGGGGGACCTTCAGAATTTCCCTCGAGAAGCACCTACGTCAAGATCGAAGCTTACCTGGCGTCACTCACACGTACCTTGCACATGACACACCTGGTATATCAGTGGCTGCAGAGCGGCGTGAGGAAGCCAAAGTGCACTACAAACTAAAAAGGTGTGGTGATCTCATGGCCTCGGGTTTGCTATCGGCAGTGTTTGTGATCGTGGCGCTCTTGGCGTAATATTGACGAGCGGTTAAGCCACCCGTGCGGCTCCGGCACCGTAAGGGTTAATGATTCTCGCCGGGGAAGGCCAAACTTTTCTTCACTAGCGTCGTTAGTGTCTGGAGTTCCTTATCCTTCAATATCACGGAAAGTTTAACAATTACAGCTTTCAATTGCTGATTAGACAGACTTCAAACTGCAATCTGCAACTGAGATACAACAAAATTTTTGCTCTTCTGAATGAATTTATGACCTTTCCTCACTGTACCATGGTAGTTATTCTATTGGCGATCACTCATATCATTCCTGCAAAAACTTCCATGCAGTTTTTTCCTATTCTCTCAGGAACGGTTAGTGGGGGGTGGTGGATGAGGGGGGGTGGAGCTCCGCTTCATCCCAAGGAAGCCGACAAAAATGTCTCCTCTTCTTTCCTTTCCTCTCCTCCTGTCCTTTGCTCGTCAATCAAGAGTGTTGTGCTAAAGCGGCCAGCGTGCCGAGGAGGGATGAGGAGGCTGTGTCCTCGAGGCCGGCAGCAAGCAAGGGTTTGGTGCGGGGCGGGGAGCCGTGATGGCATTGTCACCGCCATTAATCTGGACGGGCTGTCCTGTTAACCAAAATAACAAGGTACTCGCCGAGCTGCTCCTCTCCTCCCCACTCCACTCCACACCTCCACCAGGCCGCGGCCTCCTTCCAGCCACATCTCGGGCGGCTTATGGCTCACAATGACAGGTGCTGACGCCATCAAGCTGCTGACTTGCATAATATTCATATAATCATCAAGACAAACACGGTGGCTCCCCGCCACAACGTGATCCTTTTTACGTCTTTTTAATTTCAAGCCTGTTTAAATTTTTTAAGGTGGGGGAAATCTTATAAAATTACGTGGTGGTGACTTACTCCCGCCTCCTCTTACCTTGCTATGGCAGATTACCATCCACTTTCACCATCATTTTCATACACTGTGTGGTGTGAAGATTTTTCTTTTTTTTTTTTTTCTTTTTTCATCGATCCCTTGACTGCTTACAGTATATGCTGGTGGCTGTGGATTCTGTTCTATTTTTTCATCGATCCATTGACTGCTTACAGTATATGCTGGTGGCTGTGGATTCTGTTCTATTTTTTTCTTGCCCCGTCCAGCACAGCGTTGTCTATTCCGAGTGGCACTGAAGCCCCTTGGTGGGATCTTCAGTGCACGCGGGTCACTGGGTGAGGGCAGCGGAGGCACAGGCTCCTTGCATATTTGGCAATCGATAGATAACCGAGTTACCCCGCCCACCAGTCCCTGCATCATGCCATTGATTGCATCTCTTATTTGATCTGCACCTGCGGTTTGGTGAGATTGTGCGGCTTTGCCAGCGATAAGGAATGAGCCGTGGCATCACCTCTCAGCCCAGCGCTGCCACACACGGGACTGACTGTTTGACCTCAGCCCCCACGCTGCTCCACCCTACATCGCTGTGTTTGGCTAGTGTCACATGATGAAATAACCTCTCTCTCTCTCTCTCTCTCTCTCTCTCTCTCTCTCTCTCTCTCTCTCTCTCTCTCTCTCTCTCTCTCTCTCTCAAACACACACAGACGCACACACAAAGCCATTACTCCTCAAATACCGGAAATCTTGGGTTGCAGGTCCTTCCTGATATAAATTAAGTTATGAGGCAGTGATGAACCCAGGCCGCGGTGTGAATGGAATCCCGCAGTCCCCAATAACGCACAGTGGCAATATTTCTGCCGCGGCGGCCCAGACTATTCTTTGGGAATGAACACTGACTCAAAATTGGTTTCCGGAAATTGCAACGACCAATAGTTCTTTTGTGGTGGCGGTGTGGTAAGGGCGACGCGGGGGTGCACGATAATGTAAGGCCTCAGTCAGCGCGGCGCAGCGCGGCGGGGCGGGGCGGGGCGGGGCGGCGCGGGGCGGCGCTTTTTTTTGGCGAGCCCTGCAGGGAAAGACGTATGGGAGGCTGCGCCTAAACTGGTTACATCCACTGTGTGTGTGTGTTGCCTGCTTCTTCGGTGCATGGCGCTTGGTTGGTGCCTGGAGGATGTATTGGTGGGCTCGCTGAGGAGCCACACAAGGCTGCCCACGGAGTTGACTGTGTTACGTGTCTGGAAATATGAGACAGAGAGAGAGAGAGAGAGAGAGAGAGAGAGAGAGAGAGAGAGAGAGAGAGAGAGAGAGAGAGAGAGAGAGAGAGAGAGCCGTGAAGACACAATATTCCGTCTGTCCCTATCCCTTATATTGGAGGCAAAAATATGGTGTTTTGGAAAATGTCTTTAAATACTCTTTTCTTGTCCTTATAGTTTAATTATCTAGTTAACTAACCAATTAATTAATTAATTAATTAGTTAATTTCTATTCGTATATAAGTTAAGACAATTTTGTGTGTTAGCTGCACATTTGTTCAGCGTGGTGGACCACGCTGGCTGTTGTCGGGCAGAATGGTTCCAGCACAACCTTGTGTAGGAAGAACACATAATACTGCGTTATGCACGCATGCTTTTAAAGTAATATATTTCTGCAGAGTGCAGCGGGCATGTCAACAGAAGAAAAAACAAACAAACATATATACTGTTTATTTAAGCTTACGAGAGGCCAGCGCAAGCTTTTAACAAAAATGCAGTTGTTTCGTGAAATATTAATGAAGCTTTATAACGGCGCACACGCTCGGGTGGTGAGATAAGGAAGCAGCAGTGGTGGCAGCGTCACTTTGTACGGTTGTTACGGAGCCTTCCTCGCTCCTGGCGCTGCACCTCAGGCTGTTAGTTGTGTACTCAGTGGTGACGCAGTGCCCGGGTGGCTGCGACCCTTCCTTCCCCTGGAGAGTACCCAGGTGGTGGCAGCTCATCACCCTTTGCCTTCTCTTCCCTGGCTCCGTTTTTTCCCTCCGGATTGCTCACTCCTTTACTTTTATTTTTCTATTTTTCTTTCACCCCCTTGACCATCTCTCGTCTTTTCATTCCTGCTTTCCTCCGTTCTACTCCCTTCTCTCTCTTGCTTTCATCTCTCTCTCTCTCTCTCTCTCTCTCTCTCTCTCTCTCTCTCTCTCTCTCTCTCTCTCTCTCTCTCTCTCTCTCTCTCTCTCTCTCTCTCTCTCTCTCTAGACACACACAGACACTTGTTTGTGATTTTAAGCTGCACGGGTTTTGAATGGAACCTTGGTCAAGCACGATTCAGAAAGATCTCGGTGAGGATCTAAAAAATATGAGTGTGCCTTCTTCCTCCTTCTTTCTCTTCCCCTCCTCCTGCCTCCCGAGGGTCGTGCATGCATATCCTCGTGGTGCTCATGTTCTGTGTATCCCGATGTCACAAAAAAGTTTAGAGGAAAACGGGAAACGGAAAAAAAATCAGTCCAACAATGAAGTTGAGAACAAACCAAAAGCGAGACTAACAAGGCAAGCAATTACTGCAACCGTCTCTCTCTCTCTCTCTCTCTCTCTCTCTCTCTCTCTCTCTCTCTCTCTCTCTCTCTCTCTCTCTCTCTCTTTTGTGTGTGTGTGTGTGTGTGTGTGTGTGTGTGTGTGTTTCGGTGGTGAAAAAAAAATTATATATAGATATATATATATATATATATATATATATATATATATATATATATATATATATATATATATATATATATATATATATATATATATATATATATATATATATATATATATATATATATATATATATATATATATATATATATATATATATATATATATATGAATATTGTTGCATTAAAGTTGATATACATCCCTTTGTTTCACGGAAATAAATCTAAACTCAAGCACATAACCTGCTAATCAAGATAAGAAGGAAAGAATGATAGGGAAAAAGTGTAAGCTGCTTTGATAAATTGTTAAAACTCAGTATCAAGAGAAGAAAATACTGGAAAATGATATACTGTTTTGAAAATGTCTTCCTTTAGGTGACAAAAATTGGTCGCCAAAGGAACGCAACACAAAAGTCGGCCGTTATTTGCAGCGCCATCACATTGAACAATACAACCGGGACTCAGCTGCGAAAATGCAAGTGTTCTGGATCACTTATAAATATTACTAATGAAGCAAATACCGGAGTGGGTGATGCTGAATGTAATCGGAAATAATGCAAATAAAATTATTGTTATGAAAGTAATGACACATAAAGCTTTGAGGTATTACGAGTATCTAAAAGGCTGAACTGAGATATGAGGATAGAGTAAGATGAACCAGGCAGGTGAACCAGGTGTGATTGCTGCGCTGGGCATTGTGCACGAGTTTCATTACTCGTGCGCCGCGTGACAAAGAGAAGCACAACACAACACGTGGGTGAGTCAGGGCGAGTGATTGGTACTGTGCTCAGTGAATTGTTGGCTGAATAAACCTTGGTGAACAAAGGGTTATTTTCAAGGATAATCTCCACGAAGGTTTGACCGATCAGTGTTGTCTGAAAAGAAAATAAATAAATAAATAAATAAATAAATGTTTGTGTGTAACAGGGCTGATATTAATTATGCCCTTGTTGTCATTAATTGTTTCACTGCAAAAATGTGACGGCTGGTTAAATTAAGGAATGTGATGTTGAAAATGCAGGTTAGGCCTATAATGGGACGCGTAAAATTTTAGCGTTGTCAAATAAAAGAGAAATACCTTTCATTATTAACGAATACCGAAATTCTTCAGGCGGAAACTCGAAACATGAGAGGCTTGAAATATACGAACCAAGTTAAAGTTATTCAATACTACTTTATACATTGTGATGATACTGCCACAAATAAAAAAAAAAATAAAAATAAAAATAAATAAATAAAAAAAAATGTTTTCCATAGATCTACGGAACTGCGAGCAAAATCATTCATCCCTTCATTTAATTATTCATTTATCATTTATACATCATTCAACATACGGTAAGCACTCGCCTCCACTCAGTCTCCTTCAGGTAAGCACATTCCTTCACTTTCTCCAGTCCATCACGTTAAGGTCAGTGTCCAATACCCGTCTGTCCTCATGGCGTCTTTAGTGCGCTGTTTCCACCGCCATGCTCGGTTCGTGTCGTGCCTGCCATGGTCTGGTGCGCTGCAGGGGAGAGCTGTGAGCATCAAGGGACAGAGAGAGAGGGAGGGAGGGAGGGAGGGAGGGAAAGGGAGAAGAGCGGATCAAAGGAGGTAAAGCGATCATGTTAAAATTTCATCTTTCCTGGCTCTACTGTATCTCACTGCCTCATCCTCCATCTCCGGAAACTACTCCACTTGTCCTTCCCTTCCTCCTTCCTTCCCTGTCTTCCTTAGGCACATTTCGTTTCTCTCCCTTCTTTCCTCCCTCACTCCTTCTTTCATCCTATGACGTGTGTTTATTCGTATTTTCCCTTACCCACCGTCTCTCTCTCTCTCTCTCTCTCTCTCTCTCTCTCTCTCTCTCTCTCTCTCTCTCTCTCTCTCTCTCTCTCTCTCTCTCTCATCCATGTGTTTTTCTTCACCCTAATTCCTCTATCTCCCTCTGCCTTGCTGCCTACCTATCTCTTTGTTACAGATTCAGTATATTAAAATTGTTGCAGAATATTTGGCTGAGTTTTAGGAACGTGTGGAATAATTACTAAGACTAGTCGGGTGATCAGAGAGAGAGAGAGAGAGAGAGAGAGAGAGAGAGAGAGAGAGAGAGAGAGAGAGAGAGAGTCTTTTCTTCCATTTGATAACATGCCGCAGAAATTTCCGAACTCGTGGCAGAATTGTCGTGGCCTTGATGGCGTGGCCGGAATTCCTGGCAGGCGTGTGGGCACCGTGGGCTTGTGTGCTCAGCGCTCGTCCACGACTAGTACTTTTTATAAACCTTCTGCAGTGAACAGAGGACCCTCCGCTGTTTTCTGTTTAAGTTAATAGATTCCAAAAGTGCAAAACCAGACGGAATTATGAGTTTGCTCGGCATTTTATACTTTTATAAAAGGAGAACGCCCTGCTGTTTTCTGCACAAATTAATAGATTCTAAAGGCGTAAAATCAGACTCCCAAGTTTGCATGATATTCTCGCCTTGAAAGAGATCACTGGAAGGTTGAATAGCAAAGGATGGCAGACAATACCAAAGCTTCCTGGTAAAGGACTTGTTGTGATAAATACTTGTATATTTCTTTGGTGTTGTATGCAGATGATGGACACAATGGGAATGAGAGTGAGCAGAAAGTTTTGCTGCGCTAGGCCGTGGCGGGAAGGCGGAGGCGTGCAGCTAACAAGTTTACCGCAACAAATCCATGAAAAGTCGGTAAAAGATAAACAGCAAAAAGCAACATTGTGGCGGAATGGAAGAGATTGGAAAAGTTGGTGGAGAAGATCATGATGGTGCCAGGATCTTTATTTACTTATTTGTTTATTTATTATTATTATTTATTTATTTATTTATTTATTTATTTATTTATTTATTATTATTATTATTATTATTATTATTATTTTTATTTTTTTTTTCAATGAACCGTGCTGTGTCTGGCGATGGTTCTTGCTCGGGACTGTTGTGTCTGAGTGGCCGATGTTACGCTGTGTTGCAGTGTGTGGGTGATGTGTTAATGTGCTTTTAATATATACGTACATGATACCACAGTGGCTTTAATTTATTATGAAAAATGCTTTGTACTTTACATCATCATCATCATCATCATCATCATCATCATCATCATCATCATCATCATCCTTCCCATTAGTTCTGGGTTTGTTCGGGATAAAACTTTTATGATGATGTGTGATTGTGGAAGGTCGATGATGATGATGATGATGGTGGTGGTGGTGATGGTGGTGGTGGTGGTGGTGGTGATAACTACCTACGATTATGGTGGGTGTGGCAGGTGTGGGCTTGAGCGGGAGTGTAGCAGCAGGTGTGTTGTGGGACTTTACAGCAGTGTTCCCATGAAATGAATGACACGTGAGAGTTAGAGGCGCGTCCGTTGCCGCGCCACACTTCTGCTGAGCTGCTCATTATTAATTTGACGCGAAAAACGTTCAGGTGTGTTTAGTACCTGGCGAGGCGAACCCGGTGGGGGAAAAAAAGGTGCAGCGTATGAACTTTTCATTAGTGAGGGAAAACTCCGTGCCTGGCAAATACTGTACTTGAAAAAAGTATACGGTAGGATGAAAAATAGTGTTTTACCTTACTTTTAAGCTGGAGGGAACCATTTTTGGTGGACCGCACAGCAGCACTGCACCCTTTCGTCTCCCACAGAGGGCCGTGGCTGGCTGGCTGGCTGGCTGCATAATGAATGACGTGCAAGGACTTGTGCCATCTCAGGAACTGTTCACCACTAGTGTTCTGTTTTAGGAAACTGTGAAATTAAATAACGGAAACCCTTAAAATTCTGACAAACTAAACCAAAATCGAGAAATGTACAACTCTTGCCGGCGAAACAGCCAAATGGACGCGGCGCAGCACAAGGCACAGAAAGGCCATTAAGTCTGAGGCATCTCCCTTGCTGTACTTTTTTTTATACATAATTTTTAAAACCGTATTCTGCTAAATTCTCCAGAGTGTGGTCCACCTTGAGGACACGCCTGGG
>NC_087184.1:137500-142500 GCF_035594125.1 Scylla paramamosain
TCTCTCTCTCTCTCTCTCTCTCTCTCTCTCTCTCTCTCTCAATTTATTTTTCTAAGCAGGTATTCACTTTGTTTTCGTTTCATGTCATTTAATATTCTGTAATCGTCCGTTTTCTTCTCTCTCAACCTTCTCAGACTTTTTCTATATTCAGTTGTCCTCCTCCTCTTCCTCCTCCTTTTTTTTTTCCTTCATTTAATTTTCTTCCCATAATATTTCTTGTTCATTATACTTCGAATGTAAATTTTGTTATGTTCCTCCTCCTCCTCCTCCTCCTCCTCCTCCTCCTACTCTTCCTCTTCCTCCTCCTCCTCCTGCTGCTTTCTCTTCTCCTTCCTTTTGTAGCTCTCCTTTTCCTAGTCCTATTTCTATTCCTTTCAGTCCTCTTCATCTCAATCTTTTTCGTGTTTCTCTTAATTCCATTTCCCTTCCCTGCTCTGTTGTATTTCTCTTCCTCCTCCTTCTCTTCCTCCTCCTCCTCCTCTTACTTTTTTTCACTTGTTTGTCTTGTCATGAACAAACTCTTCATTCAACTCTCTTTTCCTTCACCTCCTCCTCTTCATCTTGTTCTTTTTCCTGCTGTCAGTCTCCCTCGTCTCATTGTTGTTGATCAACAACAATGCGGCCGCCGCTACAGAGAAACACGATGTCCTAACCATTCTTGACAAGCATATACGTTATTTAGTGCGCTGTATCCTCATTGGTGAGTCTTATTCACGTAACTTGCTTTACGTAGCTTGCATGACGGATGGTGGTTGTTTGAGCGTGCAAATATTGGGGTAGTGTTGTCATGAAGTGGGATGCATGCAGCTCCCGATGGAATTAGCATTTGCTTTCCTCTTGTAATCCATCCGCAGTACTAGATTGCAAAGGTAACACTGAATTAAGAGAGAGAATCAGCACATAAATGTGCAAGCGGTGGCGGGAGGGGCGGGCCTGCGGCGGGAGGGTGGAGGCGTGTGCTGCGGGTCCCCACACAGGTATTGACGAGGCGGGAGTGACGGGGCGACCGGTGCCAGCAGGAGGAAACTTCGGAGCGCCTGTGTGTGATGGAGTACTGGAAGGGGAAGGTCGGAAGGAGAGGCGATGGAGACAGAGGAAGAAAAAGCGAGAGAAATAGGAAAGACATCTGTGAAAGTGACATGTTTCATAGATAACCAAGTGAGGTAGACATGGACACATTAAGCCGCTGGAATAGTAGAAAGGACTGTCGTAAAAGGAGGTAGGAAAAAAGAAAAGAAAAAGGAATCGAAACGTTTTGACTGCGTAGAGTGATTCACAAGTAAGTCGGATGGGGAGACACAAACATGGACTGAGGCGAAGAGGTAGACGAGTGGGGAGTGAAAAAGGAGCGAGGTTATCCTGTGTCTGCACGTACAAGTTAAAGTATGCAATATTTACTGGCTTGAAATGAGGAACTATAAAAAAAAGTGACATGAAGAAGGTAGTAAAGAAGTAAAGCATTATAACAAGACAAGACCAGTCATATCCTAGCGTGAGACAGTAATTACGCTCCTGTGGGAAAAAAATAAAGTCTGGGAAAGATGAGAAGAGAGGATTGATTAATTATTCCTGGCGCCGTTACAGCAAGGCGGAGGATTACAGCAGCAAACACTCTGAGGTGGAACAATTGCAGCGAGAATGTGTAGCCAGCATCTCCTAGCAAGACCAGCGAGGGAGGCGGGGGGAGCCACACACAAAGTAAGATTCAGGAGAGAAGCAGATTGGAGAAGCTTTACAAGATGCTTTACTAGTTTTGTTTCGACGTAGTTTTTTTCCTCACTCTGAATAAATGGAGGGTAAAGTTGCTCGTGAAAGCGAAACTGGGTAGGAATTTCGATAGATACAACCAAAGTAAATCCAATAATAGCAAGTGAAGCAAAGACAGGATAGGAGTGTGATTCTCTCTCTCTCTCTCTCTCTCTCTCTCTCTCTCTCTCTCTCTCTCTCTGTCTGTCTGTCTGTCTGTCTGTCTCATCTCCCCGCCTGTCATTCGTATGATACATCCATTTTCTCCTTTTTTCCTCTTTACGTCAACACTTTCTTGTTTTGTTTGTGTTTTGATGCCTCCTGCCCTCCCTGGTCCTCCCTCCTCCTCCGCCTCCTTGCCCCTCTTTGTATCCATCCATGTTGCCTCTAATAACACTTCTCCTCTCATCCCACCTCACTCGACGCACTCTTTCCCTTCGATCACATCTCTTCCCCCTCCCCAACCCTTGCCAAGTCCTCTCACTCTCTCTCAGTGCCGCCATCAGCAGCGTGGCATCCTTGCTCCCCTCAGCATCCGGCTTGTCGTCTCTCGCAGCTGTTGCCTGTTCTCAGCACTGACTTGGATTCCCCTCCTCTCTCTCTCTCTCTCTCTCTCTCTCTCTCTCTCTCTCTCTCTCTCTCTCTCTCTCTCTCTCTCTCTCTCTCTCTATCTATCTATCTATCTATCTCTCTCTCTTTCATGGCTTTGGTGTCCTTGGTGCTGTAATGCAAAATAGAAGCCTGTCAACCAGCGTCTCAAGGCCTTTCTATAGTCGTGGTGGCTGAGGAAGTGCCGTGTGTCTAGAAATTCATTGGATATGCAAATTTCAGCAACAGTGTTAGGAGTCAGGAAAGTAAAGTCTTTTTAGGGGAGTTCTGAATAGAATTGTATTGACTTAATCTACAAGAAAATTCCTATTACCTATTAATTCAAACCACGCCTTCCTTCCTACTCAAGTCACTCTCAGTCCGAATTAATTCGCCCATGGAATTAAAAAGAAGCGTGCGCGGGGGAGAGAATGAAATATCTAGTCTGTCCTGTTTGCAAAGCTCCTCAGAAAGACTTGCGCAATCCTCGGTTCTTGGTTACATTCTGTATCTTTATCGCCAGGGAACATTTGGGTGGAGCCTCATAACTGACTGAAAACATTGCGGCTGGTTGTTTTCAAGTCACCTATACACAACATCGCTGCATACCGGTGCCTTCTACTTACAAATTTATCACTATACAAGATTATTTAACTTTAAAATATAAAAAAAATATATATATATTTCATAACAAACCACACGTACTCTAACCTTCAGTCTCGCAGCTCCGGGAATTACAGCTCCAACATCGAGCGGCGTCCTGCCTCCCTAAGAGACACCATTCACCTGTAGTGGAAAAAAATTAGCAGCATATGATTAATGAGACTCTGGAAGTGTGTCCTTCGACGATGAATTACAGAGAGAGAGGCATTAGCACAGTGAATAGGAAATATCTGTCGGCAGGAAGATGGAGGATGCGAGGCTCACACACCTATGGAGGACAGCAACTAATCGAGTGGCTGTGAGAGGAAGGATGAATGGTTGTCTGAAAGAAGTTTCAGAAAGGGAAACTTGAAGTCCTTGAAGAGTATCTGATATTTGGATATGTTGGGTAGCTGCACGATAACCTCCATCTTTTACAACAGCAACGTGTGACTACATATATATATATATATATATATATATATATATATATATATATATATATATATATATATATATATATATATATATATATATATATATATATATATATATATATCAGCATTCGTACTTGGTCGAACTCTGTAACCTTGGCGCCACACGAGCTTCAATAAATGATTACCATGGCAAGCTTTGGGAAGAGGAGGTGGGAGAGCGTAAATGTCACAAGAATAATTTTGTGTAAAGGTTAGGAAGTCTTTGGAAGATTATTTTTTATCATTAGATCAGTCCCTCACCTTCCCACTAAGGAGTCTGAAGCTGAAGCCAGAAGTTTAGGAGCAGCGCCACTGCCAGCTATTCCCTTTCCGTCCCCGTGATGCGAGTCTGCGAGGAGCTGTTTGTTCACTGTAATAGTTTAGACGCTGCCGGGGGAAAACTTTAGAGAATGGCTCTGTTTATTAGGTAGCTAACGTCCTATAACACTTGTCAAGCTTGATACACATTGTTTTACTGTTGTGTCCTGGTGCTGTTTAATTGCCGTGTGGTGTATGATGTATGTTGAATTGCCATGTGCTCCTTGTTGCGGTGGAGCAGGCTGTCTCTTTCTAGACCATTACTGGAGAACACTGAGGCTGGAACTGAAGTGAACGTAACGCTGCTAAATTGAACGTGCCAGTACCTAAATTGTAGAATCTAAAGGATTATCTATTATTATGAGAAGTGTTCTGAAATCTCCGTCTTGAAAGAGTCCAGGTCATAGGTAGGAGAGGATACCGAACCAGGCAGGGAGTCACTTCCCCGCCGCTCCTCTTCGGGTGGCGCTGCTTCAAGGAATCCTTCATCTTTAATGACAGTGTTCCTGGTATGAAAGGATCTTTACCGGATAGACGTGTTTAATAATCCTTCGCTTTACCTCGTCATAACCTTGAAGACACTGGTAAAGATCGGGGTAAACCACAATTTCGTACGTAACCAGAAAATTTTACTCCTAATAAAAGAAAATTCAAACTGAGTCAAGTTATAATTTCCTTAAGGTTAATTAAAGGTACATATCTTTATAGAAAAATACTCTGCGCTCTTCTTGCCTCCAGTAACAGTTCCATTCCCTGTCATAAACCTCTCCTCAGATCTCCGCTGTGGTTGTTGGCTCGCTCAAAGAATGACTTATCTTTTGCTTTGCTTCTCTGACGTAATGGATTGTGTTCATATGTGCGTACGTGTGTGTGTGTGTGTGTGTGTGTGTGTGTGTGTGTGTGTGTGTGTGTGTGTGTGTGTGTGTGTGTCTGTGTGTCTGTGTGTGTGTGTGTGTGTGTGTGTGTGTGTGTGTGTGTGTGTGTGTGTGTGTGTTGCTAAAGATGAGAAACACGAATGATGGAGGACAGACAAGCAAACACATGAACAACATACAGGGGTGGTAGTCCAGATCGATCTGGTGTCCCCACACAGCCTGTTCGCATTAACTTGACGGACATGCCCCGCCTCACTTCCATACGGCGGCCTCCAGTCAAATTCATTGCCGCCAAACATCACCACCAATCACGAGCGACGGCCAAAGGCATGGAGGCAAGGGGAGGAGCTGCTAT
>NC_087184.1:145000-167500 GCF_035594125.1 Scylla paramamosain
GGTCTCACAATATTCTATTATGATTACTTATTATTTTTCAAAAGCAATATTAATTAAATCAATTCACGTAGGAGTGCGGCAATACAGTAAATGAAGCAACTTTTTTGATTATTTTTTTCATTCACGCGAAAATGAAAAAAAAAAAAAAAGGTCTCATAGCATCAGGCTTCATTTCTATCTACTTTACTTAATAATATATCTCCATAATTATTCATAGACCTCACCTTCATTACGTAATGGTAATATCTAAATGGCTTTGTCTGCTCTCTCGTCGAAAGTTTCGGAGACAAGCCGGACCATCCCTCGCTGTCATGCAAAGCTTTCACCAGTAATGATATTGATGATGACAATACCACCACCACCACCACCACCACCACCAACAACAACAAGAGCAACAACAACAATAGCAAAAATCAGATACCCAATACATCCGTCATCTAAAAACATAAGAGCATCGCGGAATGAGCGGCGCTACACTACTGAGGAGCCTTATCATGATTACAAATACCGTCTGCTCTTTGCTACGGGGAGAGGGTAGGTAGGAGTAACGTTATAGCAGTAGTGGTAGTAGTGGTGGTGGTGGTGGTGCTGGTGGTGGTGGCAGCGCAGGAAGAGAAAAACGACAAGGATCAGGTAAATGAAAAAGAAGAAGAAAAGAAAGAAGAGGAGGTCGCGGATTATGATAAATAGTAGTTGTAGTAATAGGAGGAGCAGGAGGAGGAAGAAGATGAAGATGAAAAGGAGGTGGAGGGGGAGGAGGAGGAGGAGGAGGAGGAGGAGAAAGATGAAGAGGAGGAGAAGAATTACAAGGATTTGAAGGATCAGGAAGGATTACAAACAGCAGCTGACGTCCACATTGTTGTTGCGTGGTTTGATTTCACTAACTCTCACTAACTGCCTGTATTAGAGAAAGGATAGGAGGAGGAGGATAGGAGGAGGAGGAGGAGGAGGAGGAAGAGAAAGAAACTGGTGTAATATGAGAGCAAAAAGTCGAAAAAAAAAATTGGCAAGAAAAAAAAAATAGAACGGCAAAATAGAAGAAAGGAGAAAAAAAAATGAAGAAAAACAGCGACGAAGAGAAGCAGGAGGAGGGAAGGGAAAAATCAGGACTAGGACGCGGAAAAGAGGAAGATAAAATGATGATGGTGGTGATGATGATGATGACGACGAGAAAGATGATGATGATGATGAGGAGGAGGAAGAGAAGGAGCAGGGGACAATCTTCACCAGTATAACTCATTCCAGACAAGTAATCTGTAATCAGTGCTCACCTGTTCCTCACCTTCACTCCTCACCTGCCTCGCCCTTTGCAATCAATATACTGTTTTTCACTCTTTTAGTTATTTATTGTTCGGCATGTAGCAGAGAGAGAGAGAGAGAGAGAGAGAGAGAGAGAGAGAGAGAGAGAGAGAGAGAGAGAGAGAGAGAGAGAGAGAGAGTAGTAGTAGTAGTAGTAGTAGTAATGGTGGTGGTGACAGTAACAGAGTCAACAGATATGGCGAAATTCGAAGTGTAAATATTTATTTTTTCCCTGGCTTTGCAATGAGTGAGCCGCGTCCGTCACGTTACACTCTCTACCTCACATAAGCTTCATTTTTATATTTTTGCCTGCATCTCTATCACCAATATTAAGCCGTGTTTTCATCAGGATTTTGTTTTATTTTATTCATTCATTTTTCCCACGTACGAAAAAAAAAAAAAGAATACGTCTATCTTTTTGTCACTATTGTTGTTTATTTATACGTAGATATTTTTCCTCGTATATCATCAGAAATATTACAGAAGTACACTCTGAAATTCAAAAATATATGCATTGGCGTATATTCGCGTTTCTTTATTATTCACGTTTTGAAACACGTATCATTCTGCATATTTCCCAAACTGGAAGATTGGTTGTGGGGTGACGTAGGGGGGACGGGGGTCGCCGGGCTGAGGGATGCGAGGGGCGGCTGAGTAAGAGTGGCGGCGAATCGGCGTGACTGCACGATCAGAAGACTGAGCCAGCGCCTCCCTGAAATGGTGGAGAGAATCGGTTTAATCTTTGAGGTGACGGCGAAACCCAGGCAAGGGGAATATGAAGCCTGATACACGCGAGACTGCATCGCTGCCTCGCCTGGCCTGGCTGTAGACAGACTGCATCGCTGCCTCGCCTGGCCTGGCTGTAGACAGACTGCATCGCTGCCTCGCCTGGCCTGGCTGTAGACAGACTGCATCGCTGCCTCGCCTGGCCTGGCTGTAGACAGACTGCATCGCTGCCTCGCCTGGCCTGGCTGTAGACAGACTGCATCGCTGCCTCGCCTGGCCTGGCTGTAGACAGACTGCATCGCTGCCTCGCTTGGCCTGGCTGTAGACAGAATGCATCGCTGCCTCGCCTGTCCTGGCTGTGAACAGACTACATCGCTGCCTCGCCTGGCCTGGCTGTGGATAGACTGCATCGCTACCTCGCCTGGCTGTGCATAGATTCCTTCATACTGGAGTGGAAGAGATGCAGTAATTCAGTGTTAGGTTCCTCGTGCTGGCAAGGAACTGCATAGTGTGCGCGTACATCGGTACATTGAGGGTGTATTGATCCTGCTGCTTCTCTTGCGGAGATTAAATCCATTCCGTGTAGCGTCTCGTCTTGGGAAACTTCAAATCCACCCGTGTCTGTCTTGTTTGTTTCTGAGACACCATTCAGCATCGCGCTGCTGCAGTGACCGTTATTGGAGAAAGGCTCGAGATGTCGCGGTCACGGGCCAGCAGAGTGAGCAAGGCGGCTCTCTGCCTTCCGTCACGCTCTGGCAGGGCACAGACCAGGGGAGCGGCGGCCTTTCCGCATTGGTCCTGTGGCTCTTTCACGCTTCAGCAGGGCGCGGGTCAGACCAGAGGCTAAAATAAAAACACAACTTTTGTTCATCACTAACTCATACCTGTTGGCGGACAAAAATTTGGGTATTGATGCATCTATCTGGACAGGCAATGGTGGCATTCATGCACGTGCGTAGTGAGGTGTGAACGCCGCTACTCCGCCTCGTGCAGGCAGGCGACGCGTGACCTTCCTTCGTAACACTGCGCGGCGCTCTTGGGGCGCAAGCCGATGAAAGCGAGGCGGAAACGTATTGGGTTCCGACTCATTCAAGCTGCAGAGGCGGCGATACGCAAATTGGACCGCCGAAATAGAACGCGAACGAGTGTGTTGTTTTAAATTGCGTGGTATAGCTAAGGCGCGCACGCACACACACACACACACACACACACACACACACACACACACACACAAAGATCCACAGTCTCCTCTGACTGAATTACCGAAATAAAGCAAATAAAGCTGAAAACAAAAGGCAAAGAGAAAACCGTGGATATTTTCAAACCATTGCATGTTATTGACTTCCCGATTAGCTTTGATGTGATACAATCAAACCACTCCTCTCCTCTTCCCCATACCACTCCCCTACCCTCCTCGTTCTAATCTACAGCCGCCCTCCCTCCACTAACAGTTTGGAGCTCATTTACTCGTCACCCTCTCGCTGGACAATCGTGCGTTCATTACCTGCCTGTTTCAGCTCAGGTGGTAAGGTCGTGGCCAGGTAAAGCCATCGTGTTAAAGGTGAACACAGAAGGCGAGCAAAATTGTTGTTTCATGTTATCGTTAACACAGTGGTAATGCGTCTCTCTCTCTCTCTCTCTCTCTCTCTCTCTCTCTCTCTCTCTCTCTCTCTCTCTCTCTCTCTCTCTCTCTCTCTCTCTCTCTCTCTCATCATCATCATCAAACTTTTCTTGTATGTAATGCCATTAGTTGACAAAAAAGAAAAGGAAAGTTATTGGTGGTGTAATAGTGTTCCCTTTCATTCCCTCCATTCACTCCAGCCGTGAAATTAGTTCGATGAGTTTACTTTCATGATTTTGGAACTTTTTTTTTCTATTTTCCTCTATCAAGTGTTATTGCAATGCATGACGTGTTGTTGTTTCCCTTATAAGTGGCTGTTACTTTCGATTGCTTCATTTGTTTGCTGTACCTCTGTCTAGTTTATCTGTTTGTTTAACTATTTTGTGTGTGTGTGTGTGTGTGTGTGTGTGTGTCCATAACTTTTCACAACTCTCCATAACTGTACTTAATTGCAATATCTCTCTTTCACCCAGTGCAGTCTTAATGACATCCTGTAGCAGCGTTAGTCTGGCCACCACAATCCAGCCAGGCAGTGCAGTGTGCATAGATCTGTCATCAGTTTTAATACTTGGTTTGATCAACTAACATCTCTTCCATTCACGCCCACCTCACGTCTGTCCCACATTACACAACTTGCTCTCTCTTGTAACACCAACCAATTCATGCTCACATAATCTCTCTCTCTCTCTCTCTCTCTCTCTCTCTCTCTCTCTCTCTCTCTCTCTCTCTCTCTCTCTCTCTCTCTCTCTCTCTCTCTCTCTCTCTCTCTCTCTCTCTCTCTCTCTCTCTCTACATTTCACAATATAGTTTTCGTACAGTACCATCCCAGCCTGTCTCATTTTTAACACACGAATTTATACAAATGTTTGGATTTGCGAGTGACTGGCTGCGTGTACATAGACCATATAGACGTGTGTGACTGGCCTTTTAACCCTTTCCTTCCGGCAATCGTATATATACGATTGCAAAAATGCGTCCGTAGCGACGGCGGTCATACCGGTAATCAAGAATTTTCGCGCCTCAATTTTGAGGTCCAAGCGCGGTTTCTCGAGTCAGATGGTGTGAGTGGAAGTGTCTGGCATGTTTCCACATGTAGTGTTGTCACTAGCTCTGGAAATTTAGCGGTAACTAAGGTATTTTCCTTTTCTCCGGGCGACACTTGGCAACCCCAGCGACCCGCCGGGTGGAAAGCACCATGATGAGTGGTAAGAGACAGCCTGATAAGAGCCAAGGATCTCACATCATAACTCACCATGGAGCAGGACACAACATATGTATTTACCACTGCTTCTGAGTTTGAAGACACTGACACTGAATATTTAGAAGAACAAACTGAAGAAAGCAAAGACATCAGTGAGGACTCGCAAAATGATTTACAGGATCCACCTCTTTTATCACAACAGAGACATGATACCTGTCATTCTTTATTGATAATTTTTTCATTATCTTCCATTTTATAAGAAAATGGTACAAGGTAACTTGTCAGAGAGAGAGAGAGAGAGAGAGAGAGAGAGAGAGAGAGAGAGAGAGAGAGAGAGAGAGAGAGAGAGAGAGAGAGAGATAATGTTATTTGCCTGAAACTTGATATGAAAAGGGATGAAATATCTCTCTCTCTCTCTCTCTCTCTCTCTCTCTCTCTCTCTCTCTCTCTCTCTCTCTCTCTCATTGGAAGTGTACAATTTCCCCTCCAAGATGAGAGAGAGAGAGAGAGAGAGAGAGAGAGAGAGAGAGAGAGAGAGAGAGAGAGAGAGAGTGTGTGTGCGCGCGGCGTCATCGCTCTCCGGGCTGTTTCTGGATGACGGATCACACAGCGGGAGGAGGAGGAATCTTTTATAAGGCATAAACTCAACTTTGAGAGGTCACATGGAGCTACAAAGTACATCATTGTATTCAGAATAACAAAGAGAAAATAATTATTAGTATTCAAACAATTTTCTGACAATTTCTAGGTTTACCATTTTTAGCTGTCATACAAAACGGTAAAATAATTTAAGCGCCGGAAGGAAAGGATTAAGGACGAGCAAGAGCGTGAGACTGGCGGGTGACTGACAGGAGGGGGACGTGTTGCATGATATGACGTGGCACTGGTGACAGGCGTGGCGACAGACGTGATGACCTTTACCGAAGTGCCGCGTCATGTGACTCGGTGGATCATGTCCCTCCACCTTCTTCAACTTGCAGTCACGTGAATGAAGTGTGAAGTCCTACATGTCAAGTTGTTGCTTTATGTTACCCTGTCTATTTACATGTCTTTGTCTTCCTCTCTCTCTCTCTCTCTCTCTCTCTCTCTCTCTCTCTCTCTCTCTCTCTCTCTCTCTCTCTCTCTCTCTCTCTCTCTCATCCTCTCTACCTTTCCTGTGATATTCAGCAATGTGCAAAGAGAAGAGCGGAAGAAAAGAAATTAATCGTTTTCTTCTTTTTTTTTTTTTTTTTTTTTTTTTTTTTTTGCTCTGGCTTTGATCAAGAGTAAAACTGAAAACAAAAGAGACCATTGAGGTGTCAGCTTTATAAGGAGACAGATGGAAAGCAAGTCCAAAGCTCCAGTGTGAAGTGTCGTGACGCCCTGCCTGCTCATAAGGGCACGGCGGGTAAGCAGGTGGTGGCAAGCATGCTGTATTTCTTGTCTCCCTCCCTTTGTAATCATTGCCCGCCTGCTGCTGTCGCTCCACGCACTCGAAGGGGAGGCAGGGAGGGCGAGGGTCATGATGGGTATTGAGACGATTAATTTCTCACAACTATTAAGAGGAGATGAGTTGTTGATCGTTAGCGGCAGGCGAGTGGAGATGAGTGCTGCTCTGGCGTGACGGATGCTTATGAAATTACTCTAAATTTGACACTGCACGTAATTATGACGTAGGTTTCCGCTCCACCCCACCCGCTGCTTTTTTATGTGTGTGTGTGATGTGTACGTGAGCGAGGGAGGAGTTTCAACTTATATATTTTTGTATTTTTTAATTTTAAGGGACGTTCAGAAGGGAGAAGGCATCACCTGTGAGTGTGTGTGTGTGTGTGTGTGTGTGTGTGTGTGTGTGTGTGTGTGTGTGTGTGTGTGTGTGTGTGTGTGTGTGTGTGTGCGTGTGTGTGACCTGAATAAGGCAAGTCCCTGCCCTGCCCACAATGACAGCGGCTGCAGTACTGAAAGGAGGGAAGGAGCTAGATGTATACCAGTGAGCGAGATGAAATTGCATGCCGTGGTCTGTTCAGCTTAACTTGACGGAACCATCCTGCCATCCACGTAGCAGCCGCCTATCCCCTGCTTTTCCTCTCCCTCCTTCCCTAACCTACTCGTTACTCACTTACTCCCTCGTTTCTCCTTCATTTCCTTACCTACTCTCACCCTATCCTCTCCCATCTTCCCGTCACTCCTCCTCCTCCTCCTCTTGCCGTTCCCTCAACCACACGTACTGTGGTCTTTGATAATCTTTGTAATTTCTATTTTGCATACATTACGAAATTCCTTCTTTTGAGGGGAGGGAAGGAGGTGGAGAGAAGGAAGTCAGGATGAGAGGATGAGATGAGGAGAGATAATCAACTAGGGAGGAAGTGTTTGCGAAGGAGACGTGTGTGTGTGTGTGTGTGTGTGTGTGTGTGTGTGTGTGTGTGTGTGTGTGTGTGTGTGTGTGTGTGTGTAAAAGGGAACTCCTAACTAGGGCAACAAAAAAGCTATGAAAAAAATGCCAACTGAAAGTCCCAGTTCCTCTCACTCACTCAAAACGGTTATCCAAAAGTTGTGTGTGTGTGTGTGTGTGTGTGTGTGTGTGTGTGTGTGTGTGTGTGTGTGTGTTCTGGTGACTCTTGCTTCTCCTCCGTCACTTCCTCTTGACAAATTCAGTACCGTACTGAGGGCGAGGCGAGGATTGCACACACACACACACACACACACACACACACACACACACACACACACACACACACACACACACACACACACACACACACACACACACACGCACACACACACTGACAAGGAAAATATCATCCACACCGCCCATCACCATACATCACACATCACATCCATCACCACTTGTCACCACCTCGACGCTCACCACCACCACCACCACCACCACAGCACAAGGACATAGGGGTAAGCTGCAAGAAACCGTCAAGTCTACTCGTGGCATTTCTACCTATCATCCTCATTCATAAATTTGTCGTAATGACTCAACACTATAATGAAAACCTGATTACTGAGTCTATCCCATTCTTCTACCGCTATTTGTAAGCCAGTTCCATCCTATATCTGTTTTAAATCGAACTTTATCAAGCTAAAACCCGTTATTTTTTGTCCTATTCTGATTATTGCCCCTAAGAACTTTGCTTATATCGTCATTGTTACATCCCGTATACCACAAACATGGCAGGTTCACTACAGAAGCAACGGTGTTTATTTATAGACCAGTGAAAAAGTAATATCTGTAAACTTAACCATTGCTATAAGTTTCATTTTGCTTCCTTGCCTCCCACGGGCGCCCTGTATCTGGCTGGCACGGTGGCGGCGGCAGTAACTCTTGAAGTGGAGGGAGGGCGTCCGCGGGTGTGAGTGCCAATTTATGGGATAAGTAGCGTGCTCCTGTGACCCTCGTGCGGTGCATCTCTTTCACTGGCGAGGCTTGCTGGCTTGGCGCTGTTTCATTCCACCCACTTGTGCAAATATTAGGACAATGCGTCAGGTTTCAAGGTATTTATTTATTTATTTATTTTTTCAGGGATGTCTTGGTGTTTTTTTTTTATTTATTAATTTATTTGTTATTTTATTTCTGTGTAAAAATGTAATTTACGGCAGTGCTGTTGTGATGCTTATCTACCACCAAAGTTTACATACTACTGTTGATGTTGTTGTTGTTGTTGTTGTTGTTGCTGTTGTCTTTATCATAATCATCATCGCCACCACCGCCATCACCACCCATACTCCATCCACCCACCTACCAAAACCACCCTCTCTTCCCACCCACCCACCCACACGTTAGAGGGACATGTACCTCACAACTCAGAGGGTGAGGTTTGTGTTGCATGTCAGGGTTCCAGAGATGAGTGATGCCGCTGTACGTGTGTAAATACTGATTGATAGGACTGTCATCGATACCAGTCCTCACCGCTGCCTGCCCTCCAATCCTCACACACACACACACACACACACACACACACACACACACACACACACACACACACACACACACACACACACACACACACACATATACATGTAAATAGTTTTGTTACTCCTAAAGATTTAAGCGTTTTCTAATAGTAACTTGTGGGATGGAGGGACTATTGTAAAGTTTGTATATCCTTGTGTGTGTGTGTGTGTGTGTGTGTGCCTTGCGGGATGGAAGTGAACCTGGCAAATATATACATTACTACACACACACACACACACACACACACACACACACACACACACACACAGGTTATATTTATTTTATCACAAGTCAATATGAAGGTCAAACATTTACCGTGGACATGAATTAAATTTTTATAAGTGCATTAATGTGTAATACCTTTGTTCGTGCTAGCTGAGATCGAACACTGATGTTACTTACGAACGTGGAAACCAAACAACAAAAGGGTCACGGAGGTTTAAGGTCGAGGGTTGTAAGGAAGGGAACGAGGAGACTGCAAAAGACTGTGTCCTCAAACAATCTAAGCGCGTAATCTTAACAACAACATCTTCAATGGCTCCAGTGGAAGTGATTTTAGTGATTGTTTAGCGGATGTACTCGATATTATAGAAGGTTTTGATGATTTTAGTAATGGTTCTTATATCTCTCTGAATTCCACCTCTCCACCTAAGCCCCATGTGTTTTCTGTAGTGAAATCCAAGTGTAACAACTGCCTTAGTGATAAACAGTGTAATAGTATCATTATTATCAAAATGTTCCGCACGTATGTAACAGCATCCTTTTCCGCGTCCTCTGCTTCCTGCTTTGCCTCCTGCTTCCTTCAGGCGCGCCGTCAGGAGAGTGTGGGGTGCGTGGTGGCATTATCTGCGCCGCGAGGAGGAGAAACTTTTTACAGAAAGTCTGCAAATCCCTGGCGTGCGTCAAGCCTCCTCCATCCCTCACTCGTCACTTACCGAGCCCCGGCCTTGCCTCGCCACCACCACCACCACCACCACACCCTCCTTAACCTGTGTTGCCTCAGTGGTGTTTATATATTTATTCTTATATATAAACTCTCATTCTCTCTCTCTCTCTCTCTCTCTCTCTCTCTCTCTCTCTCTCTCTCTCTCTCTCTCTCTCTCTCTCTCTCTCTCTCTCATACATGCATATATTATAAAAGCAGAAATATAATTAAGTACTAATTAGGTCTCGTGTTCGTTAAACTCTGAAAAAAAAAAGTAAAATGTTTATCTCGTTTATTTTGTACCAGCGGGCTGCAAGAATGCCACTGTCATGCTAATTCATAAATATGAAATATTAAAAAATTTTAAAAAATTAGAGACATTAAGAAAATTAAACTGTCCGAAAGTTTTTTTTTTCATCTTTTTGTTTCAGCTTATTTTCCAAGTTTACAAATATACGTAGTAAGCGTGGAGGTATTTTGTTTGTGAAGGGACCGCTAGGCTGAGACGCACATCTCACCTGATGCTTCTCAGGGAGGCTGGCTCAGGATAGAAAAATGGGTGAGAGAGGAAAAAGAAGAAGAAGAAAAAAAAAAAGAAAAAAGAAGGAGGAGGAGAAGGAGGAGGAGGAGAATAAGAATAAGAAGAAAAGAGGAAGAGAAAGGAGAAGAAGAAAAGAAAAGAAAAAAAGGAGAAGCAAAAAAAGAAAAAAGTAAAAGAAGACGAAGAACAAGAAAAGAAAACACCCCATTCCACTTGCAGAAATTGAAAAAAAAATCGAAAGAAAAAAAAAAGATAATCAACAAGACACAAACACAGGAACGCCTCACGCAACAAACAAGATTGCAAAAAAAAAATAAATAAATAAATAAATAAATAAATAAAAAGAAAACCTGCCTTTGAGAGTGACGTAAGATGAACACACACACACACACACACACACACACACACACACACACACACACACACACACACACACACACACACACACACACACACACACACACACACACACACACACGGCTTAGTGACAGGCCGGAACAGCAAAAGGGAAGGCAGAGCGGACAGGAAAGGAAATGAAAGCACAAGATTAGTCAGTTCCCGCGGCGACTTAGCTGGGAGATAAGTAGTGAAAGTTAAGGAAGGTTTTGATCCTTAGAGGGGAATGAAGTTATGGATATATATGTACAATTGATGGCTGACTCTCTCTCTCTCTCTCTCTCTCTCTCTCTCTCTCTCTCTCTCTCTCTCTCTCTCTCTCTCTCTCTCTCTCTCTCTCTCTCTGCCTTTATCAATAGAATAAATACCACTTGTTAATTATTATTCTTCCGTTGCGTTCCTCCTCTTCTTCTTTCTCTTCATCCTCTTCTTTCTCTTCCTCCTCTTTCTTTACTCCTCTGCCTCAATCTCCTCTTCCTTTTCGTCCTCTCCTACTTTTCTTCCCTTTTCTCCATACCTCATCCTCCTCTGTCTCTATCTCTTCCTCCTGTTTCTCCATCCTTATCTCCTCTTTCTCTCCTCCCCTTCTGTTCTCACTATCCTCCTCCTCTTTCATCCTCGCTAGGTGGTGGTACAAGAACAGAACAGAGGAAAGAATTAATACTTTTTTTCTCTCCTGTATATAAAGCAAATAACGCCTCCTGTACCACTGCAAGTCTCGTCAAGTTGTGTTTTTCTTTTTTTTTCTTTTTTTACGTGTATAAGTTCGTGTTCTCCTCTTCTTCCTCCTTTTCCTCATTCTTGTTTCTCTGGTTGTCTTCTTGTCGTTCTCGTTTTTCTCGTCCTTGTCCTTGTTCTCTTTCCCTTCGTGTTCTTCTTTCTTGTTGTTGTCGTCGTCTTTTTCCTCCTTGCTTTTCGTGTTCTTCTCCTCGTCTTCCTTGTCTTTGTTCTTCTCATTCTCGTCCTCTTTCTTGTCTCCCTCGTCTTTTTTTTTTTCTTCGTCATCGTCGTCTTCCTCATTCTCTTGGTTCAGTATGTCTTATATTTTTCGCTTCTCCAACGAACACTACTGTCTTCATTATCACATTTTCATTACTACGTATTATCTCGTCTCGCTTTTTTGCCTCGCTATCATCGTATCCTCACTTCTCGAATTCGTTGCCTCTTACATTTCTATCATAATTTCTTTGCTAACTTCACGTAATTTTTTTTTTAGGGGAGGGTATTTTTTTGTACTCAGCTGCCTTCATGCATTCCGTCTGTCCTCTCTTCTCCTCTTTTCCTCATCCCTCTTCTCTCTCTCTCTTTCTCTCGTGCTCCCTCAATCTCCTCGTTCCCATCCTCTTCTCTCCCCATTCCCTCCCACCCCAGACCACTCTTCCTTACCCGTAATGCCGTTTTCTCTTCCTCTCTTGCCCTCGTCCTCCAATTTATAGTCGTGTTCCTCCAAACATTTCTTCCTCCCGCCTGTCTTAAGTTTTGTCGATGGGTCTTCCAGAGTGGAATTTTGCTCAGAGACAGGCGACGCCGAGCAACCTGAACTTTCATCATCACTAATTTCGTATGTGAGAAACGAACGTAATTGTGTGTGTGTGTGTGTGTGTGTGTGTGTGTGTGTGTGTGTGTCTGGTCTAGGTTAACGTGTGTGTATGTAAGTACATGATCTTTGGAAAACTATCATATTATTACTACTATTATGATTGCTGTTCAAGTGGTAAAACGAGGGTGACTTAAGTAAAATTTTCAGGATCAAGTAATCAGGAGAGAACAGGCTGGAAAAGTTAGATTAAAAAGAAAAAAAAAATACATAGGAAGGAATCAGTTCTCGAAAGGAGTGGTAGATGAATGGGAGGGTCTCTTTAATCAGGTTGTTTGTGCTGAGTCATTAAGGAGCTTTGACAGAAGATAGGGCAGATTTATGCATGGGGATGATGGGTGGAAATAGATACGTTTTGCACAGTGACTGCCACGTGTAGGTCTGATTACTTCTTGCAGCTTCCTTTATTTTCTTATGCTCTTATGTTCTTATGATGATTGCTGTCTGGGAAAGTGAAGTCAGAAATACCGAGAAGAAAAGGAAAAAGAATCGTAATGAGAAAATTACAGTGAGGAAATATATTAGTATCCCTGATGGAACTGAACACCACTTTTTCTGTTCCTTCTCCTCCTCCTCCTCCTCCTTCTCCTCCTTCTCCTCCTCTGCTTTTTCTTTTTCTTCTCTTACCTTTCTCATTGACTTTCTTTTCTTTTTTCGTTCGTTCTTTCTTACTTTCCTTGAACTTTCCTTCTTGTAGTGTTGGTCCTTAACATATGTTCAGAGAGAGAGAGAGAGAGAGAGAGAGAGAGAGAGAGAGAGAGAGAGAGAGAGAGAGAGAGAGAGAGAGAGAGAGAGAGAGTTCACTGGAGGCTGTAGAAAAGAAAAAAAGGGAGATGAAAGGAGGGAAAAACTCACGCATATAGAAAATAGAAGAAGAAAAGTTAAGAGGACGTGAAAGAGGACTGGATATTGGAGATACGGAGAGAGAGAGAGAGAGAGAGAGAGAGAGAGAGAGAGAGAGAGAGAGAGAGAGAGAGAGAGAGAGAGAAATGGAATAGGACATACAAAGTGAGGGCGGAATATGTTGGAAAAGGAAGGAGGGAAGGAAGGAAAAAAAAAGAGAAAATAGGGAGGGAAGCAAGAGAAGGAAGGAAGGAAGGAAGGAAGGAAGGAAGAAAAGAGGGAGAGAGTTGAGGAATTGAAGGAAGGAAGAAAGAGAAGGGTTAAGTGATGGCTGCAGTAGTAGTAGTAGGAGTAGTAGTAGTAGTAGTAGTAGTAGTAGCACTAGTAGCAGCAACAACAACAGTATGAAGGGAAGCAAAGAAGGAAGGAACCTGAAGAAGGAAGAAAGGGAGGGGGTCGTGAGGTGGCTGCCGTAGTAGTAATAGTAGTAGTAGTAGTAGTAGTAGTAGTAGCAATAATAGCAGCAACAGCAGCAGTAGCAGAATGGTCTGTCAACTCAATTTCCAAGAAGGAGGTGACTTTCATCCATTTGAAGAATAAATAGTGTGAAATAGAGTATTGTACCGTATCTCTACCATACTTCCACGAACAGCTTCACGTTGCCTTCCGCAGTATTGAGTCCATTATCTCTGTTCCATTGTCAACACTCGCCGCTAGTTCTTCGGGTTCGCTCTCAAGTCGGTTGGTGAGGGACAGTCCTTCATTTCACTCCGTCCCGTGCTATGTTAGTGAAGGTACGTTATGATTTGACACCCTCTCTCTCTCTCTCTCTCTCTCTCTCTCTCTCTCTCTCTCTCTCTCTCTCTCTCTCTCTCTCTCTCTCTCTCTCTCTCTCTCTCTCCCCCCCAGTCAAAAATTTGTCTCGAGTTTTCGGTTTTTAAAAGGAAAATTAAGAAAAGGGGACAGTTTTTCTTTCCAACTGTTCCAGAAGGATGAAAAAAAGAAAAAAAAAAGAGAAGAGAATACATATTCAGTTTGGTTTGTGAAGGTTACGCTGTTATAACTGGCACTGTATAGACTCCCTAGCAATTCTTCATTTTTTGTCTGCAGAGATCATTCACAACAAAGCCTTGATGTCGGAGAATGCTGCCTGAGGATTTTTTTTTCACATTATAATTATTAGTATAATTATTAGTAGTAAACAAAACCAAAGAAATAAAACATCAAGCCACTGTGTATTCGTGAAATGACAAAAACACTCAATTGAGATCCATAACATTCAACAGTCGAGTGGGTGGCGGGCAGAGTAACGCGTCGCTTGAGTAACGGCGCCACACATCATCTGGAAGTATATACGATCACGCATGTCCAGTGTTGTGCGATGATCAAGTGAGAGTGACGAACACCGGCGCTGTGTTGTCGTCCTGTGCCAGAAGCGAAGACTCCTGCCTTGATTTATGGAGACTTGGCATGACGGGTACATGAAAAAAGGATCGTTAAATGTTAAGAATCTGAAGTTTGTGACATACTCATCAACAGAAATACCCTCCCACATGCAGGATCTAAAAAAAATGTCTAGTTAGAGTTGCAAGTGTGTGTGTGTGTGTGTGTGTGTGTGTGTGTGTGTGTGTGTGTGTGTGTGTGTGTGTGTGTGTGTGTGTGTGTGTGTACGCAGGCGCCTAGTTGAAAGGAAGTGAATGTTTAACCAGAAATACAAACATGTACAATACTGGTGCATATTCCATGAGAGCAGACAACTTGACTCATGAATACTTTACTTGGAAAGAAGGCGAGGAGGAGACACAGCAGGAGAGGACCCAACTGACAGTAATACACGGAGAAACCAGGAATTAGATTGGCTTTGTCTGCCGTGAAAGCCGAAACGCTCTGATGGATATAACTACATTGCATACATTGAAGTCCCAGCGAGCGGCGGCGATGGTGCGGCGTCACGACAGTTGCGTTCTGTGGCCAGCTTCGGAGTATTTGCAGGGGTCGTCCGTCTGTCAACCCCATCGTAAATTCAAGACTCGTTTTAGCCAGTAAGGGAACGTCGTGTGCACTTTGAGTCAAGCTATTGTGTTTCTTGGCTGCAGTGTGTATGTTTAACATTATTTGCGCTGGGCTTTACTTGGCACACTATCTATGTGGGGATTACTGTTGTGAGGAGCTTTAACGTTATCGATTTCATTTGCTCCCGCAGTCAAAAGCATGAATCAAAAAGTTAATCGTGGAGAGAGAGAGAGAGAGAGAGAGGAGAGAGAGAGAGAGAGAGAGAGAGAGAGAGAGAGAGAGCAAAACGTTTCTAAATACAGCTCTAATATACAACCTATCCAGCCTCCCGTGGCTTGCACAATGCCTCTACACGATGGCACGCCTGGTCGCTCACCCCATACAGGTTAGGTAAAGGAGTTTTTTCTTTTGTTAAATTCCACTCGATCGGGTCCGAGCCACGTAGCACGATAGACTCTGAAAAATGGAACTTATAATTCTGGGCTTTGTGCATAAGGCTCTCGTGCCTCGTAAAGCAGCGCGGCGGGTGAAGGGGCTGATGGTTCCAGCAGAAGTTTATTGATCTCCTCGTCTGAAGTTCCGCCTTCCTTATGACCTCAGTGGCGACGGCGTTTGGTGGTCGAGTGGAGTGTGAGGACCGCTGAGGCAGCATTGCTCGGCCCTCTGCTGTCACACTTTTTGTTTTCTCCATTTCTCTTCTTATGTCGAGTGGAGGCTGGCCAAGAGAATAAAAACACAAAGATAGCTGGAAAAAGAACAGGGAAAGGCTACTTAACTGATATTTCTACACAAAACTGAGTAACAATTGGTCTCATTTTGGTTTGTTAGTTGTGTTTAGGTGTTTTGACTTTCTTACAGTACCAAGCTTATTTCGTACCAGTCCAGATCTGCGCTTTTTCTGTCAAGTATATATAAAAATAACTTAATTTTTTTTTTTTTATTGAAGTAGATTCTGGAAAGGGCCACTTAATTAATACCTTCTTGTAAACCTGAGTATAAATCGACCTTAATTTCGTTTGTTAGTTTACCTTTGGTGTTTTGACGCCCTTACGGCACTAAACTTTCTCTCTCGTGCCATCCCAGGTAGTTATAAAAGCTTTTCTGACAAGTATATACAAAATAATTGCTTTGTTATTGAGAGAGTCTAAAATATGCAAAGTCAGCGTTAGCGTGCGATAGATTGACGGTTATGAGTCATTATTTTCGCCTCTCTTTGACCAATCGTGTCCTGACGTGTATTGGAGACACCTGCGCCAGTGGCCGTCACCTGCTGCCTCCCGTCTCATTTTCCGTGAACCTTCCTTTATTTTCCTTCCTGTTTTTCGATGCCGTGCTGATTGTGAGTGAGATATGATGAAAATGTGGTTTATTTATTTATTTTTTTAAGATTGTTTTTTTTTCGACTGATTTTATGCCGAGTATCAGCGAGGTATAATGAAAAGCATGTTCTATTTTTTTTATTTTTTATTTTTTAAAGGTTATTTGTGGGGGTTACACGGGCACAGAATTATATACTGTATTCTTGCGTGTATGGAAGTCTTTGTACAAGCGCTTCCGTATCTAAATTGATCATTTTAATTATATTTTCTTTTAGTTATTTATTCATTTATTTTTTTTCCATTTCTCTGAGCTGCCAATTAGCGAGTTTTCTTCCCATTTTTGTGTCCTTAGCTGGCCTCCTTCACCCATAAAACAACACAAGAAGAAGAAGAAAAAAAAGAAAAGAAAAGAAAAAAGAAAACGAAAAATGAACCACAAACTTCAATCAGGCACTTAGTAGATGCTATATACTCTCTCCTGATATGAAAGAAGAAAGATCCCGTAAAAATAACGAGAAACTTTACAACAAAAACATATGGGCGGTGGAACAGGACCCGTGTGTGTGTGTGTGTGTGTGTGTGTGTGTGTGTGTGTGTGTGTGTGTGTGTGTGTGTGTGTGTGTGTATCCATAAAGGAGACACATCGTAGGCAAGTCCAAAAATCACCCGGGGAATTGTTGTCAGCACGAAGGTCTTCACGAGGCTCATGATCGAGAGGACGAGAGTGGCTGTGTGTCTGTAGGTTACAGCCTCAAGTGTTTAATTATTCAGTCGCTTGTTCTTGTATTTGTTCACCGCTGTGGTAGCTCGTGGCTGGCAAGTTTTGAAGCGGCAGGCGAGGCTGTTTGAGTTGGTAGAGAGAGAGAGAGAGAGAGAGAGAGAGAGAGAGAGAGAGAGAGAGAGAGAGAGAGAGAGAGAGAGAGAGAGAGATTCTGCTCTTGACGTCTTCTCTCTCAGTGGAGGCGGTGAGCACCCTTGGCTAGGCGCGGAGAAGGGAAGGGAGGAGATGAGATGCTTTCCTCCTGCTGCCTCTCCCCGTCTCTCTCCGTCCTTCATAGCACATTCCGCGAGTTTATTTAAAAGGAATTTGTACGTGGTCATTATAAATTCCCTCCCGCCACTATGTAAGATGCGATGTAGTTAATGAAATACGTTTTTAGTGTACTTTGTGTGTGTGTGTGTGTGTGTCCCTCACCACACAGAAGAGGAAGCATATACGAGGTGGCATCTTCAATTAGCAGGCGTAGATGAAAAAAATTCTCACACACACTCAAGAGACATTAGTAAAAGGCTTTGGTGCAAGTCTGTGTGTGTGTTTTAATGTGTCTCTCTCAGCATACCCCCAAAGAAACACACACGAGGTGGCATCTTTAAAGTACGTGGATGGACTGAAACTTAAACACACATTTTCAAGAGCCATTAGTAAAAGTCTTTCCTGCAAGTCTGTTATCTCCACATTACACGTCCCAGCTGTCCAAATATGCGATGTAAACAAGCCATAGGAATAAAGAAGATGTATTGTATTAGCAGCTGAGGTCGATTGGAAGGTCCCCCATCCCTGTGAGCTGTGTGAGGTATTTGCAGTAATTTGTGTGGTGTTTTCTGAGGAAGGGACATCAGTCGAAGGACACACGCTAATGAATAATAATTGATAGGTCTGTTGTGTTCGCTAGTATCAATTTGCAGGGAAGCGTGGGAATAACGCACACACACACGCACTCTCTCTCTCTCTTTCTCTCTCTCTCTCTCTCTCTCTCTCTCTCTCTCTCTCTCTCTCTCTCTCTCTCTCTCTCTAAGTTGCAACAAACCTCATTGACCTCATTCTAACGTGCTTGAGTTGTCTTAGTCATCCAGGTTATATAAAAAAATCATAACTGTCAACATTTACCTTCTTGACATTTGGAAATAAGCATTCTTTCGAGACACGCGATTTTAAGACATGAAAAGTTAGTAAATGCACGTGTAACTGTCCCTCCGTGGATATAAATGAAGGAGTTAAGGTTAAGAATTAAAACAACAGTGATGTAGTATCCGACCATGTGTTTGTCTACTCAAGGAAAGCAGTTACCCGCATCTTCCGTGTCTTTGTATCATTACTCGTGTGAGAGAGTGGAGCGAGGTCTCGTGATGCAGAATATTACATACACCATGTACAGGATCAGCGTGGTGGAAGACGGATAGGTGTAGGGACGCTGTACGCTGCCTGTCTTGACCTGGTTACGTAATCCTCAGATTCCTGGACAGGTGCAGCAGGTATTCCACTGCTGAGTTAGGGATATGGTTTCATCCTCGTAGTTTATACACGTGCGCGTACACAGCAGGTCTCTAGATGGCTGGGCGACTTTCTTAATGCCAAAACTACCTTGACTTCACTCTAAGCGGCCCTGGAATCCGTATCGTGTTTTCCAGACGAATTCTTACAGAGGGAAGACTAGTATTAGATATTAATACCCTTTTTGTATTGTTCTAGCAAAAAAAGGAGTCTGAAAAAAGATCTTGTGTTACTTTTACATACTGTGAGGAATGTGTAAGGATCAGAATATGAGATCCTTATTTCACTTGGATCACAGCAAACAAACTTTCTTGTTGACTTCATCTGACGTCAAAACACCCTCGACTTCACCCTAAGGATCCACATCATGTGTTCCAGACAAATGCTTCACTTGGATCGCAGTAAACAGACTTCCTTATGGACTTCCCCTAAGGTTAAGACTTCACCGTGAGCTGCTCTGGGATCCAACGTTTCCCGCACAAACTTTCTCGCATATCGTTCAAATGTTGCAGTGCACAATTCGTCCCGTTCGCTACTCCTCTGCTGTGAATTAAAGGTGACCGCTGCCGAGGACGAGTTTAACAAATGACAAAACACCACTACGAACGCCCATCACACGCCCGTCACTCTTGCTTCCATCACGGGCTTACTGTCACGCCCTGGAGACGAAGACGCGGTGTAGATCACGCCACTCTCCACATCACTACGCTGTCTAGCGATGAGTTTCGTGGAGTCTTGTACAAAAAGTGAGGAGTAAAATATTATAGTAGATATGATAAGCAAGCTCTTCCCTTTATCCTGCAATAAAGCACTGAGACAAAGACACTCAGTAAACAGCAGGATAAGTCAGGCACGAACAGACGCATCCCTTCCTTCCGTCTCCCGCGTCACTCGTAAACGTAAACAATAACTTTGCCAGCGTCTGTCACAAGGAAGGAACCTCCAGGGGTGTCTCCACTCTCGCAGCTACTCCTTCCCGATTTGCCCTTTGTGAAATCTTGATGTTCAAACGCCCCGCTCTTTCATTGGTCCGCCCGGGAGACATTGCAAGAATTTTCATTGAGTTGGTGATATCCTTGTGGGTTTTTATCAGTTCCTCCCTTCATGAAGCACGTGGTTTTGTATCTGCAGCGCCTAATTCTTTTTTTTTCTTGGTTATCTTTAGCCAAACTGTGCTCATGGCTTATATTAGAAAGACAGAGAGGGAAAGAACAAATTAATGTTTTCATGCATCTGTATATATCTGTATATAGCATGTATATGTAGATATGCATCGGCATCTCTTTGTTAAATTGTCTTTAGCCAAACGGTGCTTACGGGTTATATTAGAGAGAGAGAGAGAGAGAGAGAGAGAGAGAGAGAGAGAGAGAGAGAGAGAGAGAGAGAGAGAGAGAGAGAGAGATCAATATATCTGTGCACCTGTATACATCTCTTTCTGTGGCACTGGGGATCTGTGGTGGCACTGATGACAGCCTAAAAATACTGGAAAAGGAACCTTCACATTCACTTTACGCTGGATCGAATTTGATTGTTATTTCTTATCAGCTGTTTTTTCCACAAAGACCTCAATCCCACGCACGTTCCGAGGGAGTACACCCACTTTGCTGGAAACACTGGAGCCAACAATTGAAGTAATGGATTTTTTCTTGCATCCTCTCTCTTTCTTTCCTTCTCCCTCCCCTTCCCACACACACACACTCTCTCTCTCTCTCTCTCTCTCTCTCTCTCCTCTCCTCTCTCTCTCTCTCTCTCTCTCTCTCTCTCTCTCTCTCTCTCTCTCTCTCTGCTTACCTGCTTGCCCACTATCCAAGAATGTGGCTTACCGTCACCTCGCCATCATGTTTTCCTTGTCAGCTTCATAATCAAATTTTCATTATTTTCAGAAACGTGTTCTCGTAATTTCTCATTTACGTCTCTCTTTTTTCAGGGAGGCCTTGTGTCGCTGCCTGTGTGTCACGTCATGGCTGGGGAGTCACGTGAGGGGTGAGCAGACTTTACCAAATGTTCGTTGTTGCATCAGCAGTACAGTGTATGGCATGCATCACACTGTTATCGTCTTATAGTCTAAAAGTTGTAAGTGTTCAGGACCTGAGGCTGCGTGACTCTGCTGCGTACCGTGTATACATTGGCGCTGCTTGATCCAACACAATTTATGTAAGTCTCAGTTTTGTTGCAAATAAGAGGGCATAACTTCATCACAAGATTCTCTCTGAGAAAAATATTTTTTTGATAATAAGAAACAGTGTGTATTATTCATATACTCATAAATGTTTCACAAAGAATATAGTAAACAATATGTTATGGAAATTCAGTATTTCAGTGGAAAACAACATATCAATTGAAATAAGTTTTGAACCAGGAAATGAAATGACGCGAGCATCATTATCAGCGGCATGAATGGCCAATAAGTCACGGCCCATTGGCCAAGCACAGGGCGATGACTGTAAATAAGGACAAACAACAAAACTGCGCGTGGCCTTTACATCATGAACGCCAGGTGTAGAAAGGTCAGTCACCCCAGGCATTCAGGAGGGACAACATTGCAACAGTCCTCATGTGACGTACAGTTTTGGAGAACCACGCAGAGGTAATCTTGTACATCATCATAAAACTGTGATATTCAACGACCACATATTTTAAAGAACTGATTGATTGACTGACTGGCGCCGCAACAACTGGCCACATTCACAAACAATGCTCCCATTGCGCATATTTTCAAAGGCAACAGAGATCATTAGTCGTGTTATCGAGGAGTATTTCTCCTATTAGTAACATAGAAATCTTGTTAATTTATCACTAAAACCCATAAAAAAAAAATATCTTAAACAACCTACACTTTTTCAAACCATTCACATTTTTTTATTCCAGTTTCCTTCCTTTCTATTGATAAAATTGTGAAGAGTCGCCCAGTTAATCACAGTTTCATTGGTTCTTTGCCTCACAAATCTTAGAAGAGGTGTGTGTCATGGCGCGTAAATAACTCCCTTGCCTTTGAGAAACCTTCGTGGGGCGCTTTTAAAAAAATCCATGAGGGACTTAGGATACGTGTAGGTGCATGTACGAGGAAAGACACACACATAGGATACATATTCCGATTGTAGTATTTGTTTTGTCTACTCTCATATTTAGTTTTCACCGGTGCTGGTTGTGAATATTGAACTGAGCTTCCTTTACTCACCTCTCCTTTCCTCTTCTCTCTCTCCTCTCTCTCTCTCTCTCTCCTCTCGACGTCTCTCTCTCTCTCCTCTCTCTCTCTCTCTCTCTCTGTCTCTTTTCTTTCTTTCTTTCTTTATACTTTCATGCGCTCCCCTCTTTTCTCTCTCTCCTTTCCTATTTTTCTTCTCTTTTCTCTACTTCTTTTCATTCTCCCTACTCTTTTTTTTTTTTCTTCTTCTTTCCTCGTCTTATCTTTCCCTGTCTCATTTTTTTTCCTCCCTAGTGTTTTCTCCCCTGCTTTATCCTCCCCCCCCCTTTCCTTCTCTTTTATTCTTTTCTCCTGTCATTTTTCGTCTTTTTTAAATTTTTTCTTTCCTTTTCTCTCTCTCTCTCTCTCTCTCTCTCTCTCTCTCTCTCCCTCTCCTCTCTCACGTCTCTCTCTCTCCTCTCTCCTCTCTCTCTCCCTCTCTCGTCTCTTCTCTCTCTCTCTCTAACATATTTGTATTTTGCGATATTTCATTTCACCAGTAATTCATTTTCCCTGATAATTTATTTAATTTATTATTTATTTTATTTATTTATTTATTTTACTTATTCATTTATATACTCGTATTTACTTATTTATTTTGACGAGCATTTAATTTTTCAGAATTT
>NC_087184.1:172500-192500 GCF_035594125.1 Scylla paramamosain
AAAGAAAATTTGAAACGGAGCATTCGGATCCTTTCATAAATCACCTTTAAAAGCGAATTATGCTGGAATATTGTTGCAAATGGACCAAGAGCACATCGGAGCACAAATGTGATGGTAAATGGGAAGGTAATTTAAAAGTTATGCGATTAACGTTTTAGCGGCTGTACCTGTCACCCTTGGCCGCCGGTAAATGCATTGCGGCGAGCGTGATAAATATTCTCCCCGGCCGCACGCGTCACCAGATGTTAGAGTCGAGCGATGGGAAATGGTTAATTAATATTTGAAAATTAATTGTAGGGGGTTTTAATGCAGTAGTTTCAGCAGCGAAGTCACACCAGTAAAAACGTATTGATTAACTGATGGAATTCACACCAGTAAAAACGTGTTGATTGGCTGATTGGTTTGTTGGTCCAGGATTCCCGCTCCTCTGGCACAGTACTCATCTTACGTCTTGCTTGTGTGGACGGCAGGCGATGGGCGGAGAGACAAGTCAGTGGCGCGTACCCCACACCACCACCTGCCTCTCGCAAACGACCAACGAAGACTGCCAATAGCGATGAAAAAGCAAGCATATGTAGGAAAATCAGCCATTTGTTTTGATAACGACGCGTACGTGGAGTATATAAAGGCATGCTGACTCGTGTTACGGATAGTGTAAATTGTATTGCAGGAGTGGCGCTGGTAATCCAAAGCCAATTTACCTAATCAAGGAGGGAAATGAAATGATGGCACCCCCGCGACGAGTGGTGAGGACTATCGACCGATGCCTCCTCTTGGTTAACAGTTAATAGTCTTTAAAATATATTCCCTTCATCGTTGTGTGGTAGGAAGTCCCCCGCGTGTTTTTTGTGCTTTAAAAAACTACCAAGAGGAGATAAAAAAAATAATACAAATAGGCAGATAGACAGAATACTAATATTTTCCTCCCCCAGTAGTAACTAAGTCCATGATTACGCGTATCTCGCCGCCACTTGCTTGGGATTGTTAAAGACTCCAACATACGCTCAGGTTATTGCCAGTAATACCTCTCTCTCTCTCTCTCTCTCTCTCTCTCTCTCTCTCTCTCTCTCTCTCTCTCTCTCTCTCTCTCTCTCTCTCTCTCTCCAAGACGAGCCGCTGATCGCTAGTGCTACCGTTTCTTTCCGTAATGGTTGTTTCCTACGTATTTGCACAACTTCCTTGTGTGTGTGTGTGTGTGTGTGTGTGTGTGTGTGTGTGTGTGTGTGTGTGTGTGTGTGTGTTTGCCTATCTGTCGGTTCGTTCCTCCCTGCATTCTTCCCTGTGCTTGGAATTGTGTTTGGTTGAGTGTTGAAAATGTTTGCGTGTGTAGATTTGCTTGCTTGCTTACTTGCTCCTGTGTGTGTGTGTGTGTGTGTGTGTGTAGGAAACCAATAACACCAAGAAATCTTTTTTTTACGAATACGAAGAAGCAATGCAAGTATCACAGGCTAGAACACCCATATTAATATATCAACAAGGGACTAACCTATTATTGTACACTGGAATGGGAAGCGAGAGCGGTGAGGGGGCCGTGGGAGGCAGGATAGGATAGCGGCTAAAACAAACAACTTATATTCAGTGACAAGCAGTATGGGGACCTATTCATCTAGGCAAGATAAATATGAACCAGGTGCAAACGTGGACAGAGATCACTATTTTGTCCCTCTGTGCATGATACCAAGAGTAATTGTTAGTGTAGAGTCAATAGAGAGCTTTAAAAGAAGACTAGATGAATTTTTAGATGGAGATGATAACTGGAAGTAGGATTGTTTTGTGCAGGGATGACACGTGTAGGCCTGATGGCTTCTGGCAATTTATTTTATGTTCTAGTGAAAGTACAAATTCCTTTAAGACTTAACAGTAATGTAATGCTTTGGGGGTTGCCACGTGTAGGTCTGGTGTCTTCGTGAAGCTTGCCGTATTGTGTCATTACCTTCTAGTGAAAGTACAGATCCCTTTAAAAGTTGTCAGTAACGTGCTTGGTATTATGGATAACCTTGACTTTTTTGTAGGCGAGCAGTGCGTTCCGTTGCGGTTTTCTATATATATGAAGGTGGTTATGGGCGTTTCAGGTCTTTATTTCATGATCCCATAAGCGTCACTCCAGGCAATATCCCCAGAGATATATTGCCAGCCGCCCCTTCCCTCCCTGCGCGAGTGGTGAGGAAAGAACAGCAGCGTGGAGGAAACTTAGAGATATTGAGAAACCATAAGCAGAACTCTGGTAGCAAATAAATACACGTGATGACTAGCAGCAGGGTCTCTCTCTCTCTCTCTCTCTCTCTCTCTCTCTCTCTCTCTCTCTCTCTCTCTCTCTCTCTCTCTCTCTCTCTCTCTCTAGCCGCACTTCATTTCATGTTCTGGCATTTTTTTCCTTTCGTTACTGCTGTTGCGATGCCAAATATAGCTCAGTCAGTCAATCAGTCTCTCTCTCTCTCTCTCTCTCTCTCTCTCTCTCTCTCTCTCTCTCTCTCTCTCTCTCTCTGACTGAGGTGCATCACTTAGACAACGTTTGCTTCTGAGGCCTTGATTCAGTTCTCATATTCTCAGGAGCATTTCACTGATTGGGGTTTTGAATAAAGTCACTTGCTCATGTGTGTGTGTGTGTGTGTGTGTGTGTGTGTGTGTGTGTGCGCTCCTGTTTTTTATCTTGGTTTGTTTGCGCTGTCTGTCTGAATGTCCTTGTGCTTTCCGTGCTTCCTTTCAAGCACCCCCTCTCTCTCTCTCTCTCTCTCTCTCTCTCTCTCTCTCTCTCTCTCTCTCTCTGTGTGTGTGTGTGTGTGTGTGTGTGTGTGTGTGTGTGTGGGTGTGTGTGTGTGTGACAACTGCCATTAAATCAGAGGTCTGGTTGGAATATTCATTGCTCAGAGAGAGAGAGAGAGAGAGAGAGAGAGAGAGAGAGAGAGAGAGAGAGATACATCCCTACCTTTCTCACTTGATAAATAAAAGTCTTAAATCCTAACAGCTTAAGGGCATAAGGGCGGAGTATCTCAGTATATGCACCTCAGCACTTCACACGGAGAGTCTGGAAGAGGTGCTCGCCCCTTACCGTCTCTTAAACTCGTACACACTGCCTGGCCACGTGTAGAGACAGGACACTGGACATGTCGCATTTCTCTTCCCTCTCTCTCTCTCTCTCTCTCTCTCTCTCTCTCTCTCTCTTGCTCCTCCCTTTACTCAGCGAATATTATTGTGGACCGGCGCAATTTTACAACGGAAAATATATCCGAAAATAACTGACTTCAAAATTGGAAGCGATCGACGGCAACCAGCATGCAGTGGAACGCGGCGGGCACTGGGGGAAAAAAAAGTAGATATAAATAAATGAATAAATAAAATAACAGATAAAACGTACGACTAGCTTATCCGTTCCCATGAAAGTGAAAGCCCTTGTTTCTGCAATTGGTGTTTCAGAGGTGAGCTGAGCTGAAGCCTCGTGGATAAGCTACAGACTGAAGTGGGGAAAAAAAAAATAGGAGACTACATTGTTTTCTCAGATTAAAGACTTGGTAAGCACGAGAACTCTTATTTATTTTACTAGAACATAAGAACATAAGAAAATAAGGGAAGCTGCAAGAAGCCAGCAGCCCTACACGTGGCAATCCCTTTATGAAACATTCCAGCCATCACCCCCATCCATAATTTTGTCAATTTAACAATTTTTAATTTAACAATTCCACAGCCTTAGTGTTTTCTTGTGTTATTTATTTGTTTATTTATTTATTTATTTCTATTGTGCAGTATTCCTACGATCATTTCCGAAACCCATTTCAAAGAATAAGTCACTGATCCACAAGTTAGAGTAGTAGTAGTGGTAGTAGTAGTAGTAGTAGTAGTAGTAGTAGTAGTAGTAGTAGTAGTAATTTATTTTATTTATTTCCTTATTCATTTATCGTTATTTTCCTTCCTTTCTAAGGTGAAGATGTACAGACGGCTACCTACTTGATGGAGCAGCCTTCTTACCCTTATATCTAGCTAGAGTTAACCCAAAGAAAGAATTTTAATGTAAATATCATTGGCCAGAAGTCGTGACGCCACACCTTTCTCAACCACACTCCATGTCCGCCTCCCTATCCTGACTCCCTCCTTGTTTCAACATTTCTCATATCCCCCTCCCTATCACCCCCCTTCTCTCTCTCTCTCTCTCTCTCTCTCTCTCTCTCTCTCTCTCTCTCTCTCTCTCTCTCTCTCTCTCTCTCTCTCTCTCTCTTTCTGATAATTGAGACTTCTTGGAAATAGACAAAATCCTGATATTTACGATTAATTTGTTAAAATTGTAATGGCAGGACAGCTTGTACCTTTCATCTTTCGCTGGCTCTCCAGTAACTAATCCGAGAGACAGAGACAGAGTTTCGCTGGCTCTCCAGTAACTACTCAGAGAGAGAGAGAGAGAGAGAGAGAACACCGCCGTACGGGAAGAGCTTCTGTCTAACTCCCCAGAAGTCCTGGTGGAGATGATCCTCAGGCAAAGGAGTGAGTTCCACACTTACAAGGGGCATCGTGGATACATAAAGGAAGCAAAGCGTGCGGCTCCAGAAACACCGCTCCGCCTAGATGGAAACACTTGGCATCCTGGACTCCCTCGCCCTTGTTACCCAGCGTGCTCCCCCCTTCCACCCCCCACCCCCACCACACAGGCTACCATCGGCCTGCCCAGTAAGATTGACTGGCAGGAGGTTTGGTGAACACACCCCCACTGGCAGGTCTGGTGGGGATCAGAGAAATCCCAGCGGCTGAGCAAGATGACTACGGAGGACGACAGTGTTCAGTCCACCTCGCTGCCGCTCTCCCACCCACATCACGCCCCCCCCTCGCCACCACCCGCAGCCGCCCCACCTCACCTGCCCACCTCCATCTCCGACATCAACAAGCGATCAACAACCACATCTCACCTGCCCGCCCCAACCCCCGCCACCACCGAGCCACCAGCACCCCACAACCCTCTCCCTTCAGAGAGGGAAACAGCACACCGCGGCAGATGTCTTTTTTGTTAATTTTGTTAGAAATATAGGTAGGAAAACAGCTTCATCAAGTATGGAGTTTTCTGTATATTACTTCCTATCCAGTGCTCTCAGGAAACAAAAGAAAAAGGAAAAAAAAATCTTTAGTTTCAAAAGTTAAGGTTCAAAACGACTTAAAGAAAAAAGAATAATAATAAAAAAAAGTAGTATATTACCTGACAGCTTTTTTTCAAGGCGAGTGAAATGCGAAGTGTGGGTACAGCAACTTTGACTCGTCGACGTTGAAGCGGGAAAACTGCACACTCATTAGCACCAGTGGAATGCGTAGTTTGTTTTGCAATAATTACCTTAACGAGAGAGAGAGAGAGAGAGAGAGAGAGAGAGAGAGAGAGAGAGAGAGAGAGAGAGAGAGAGAGAGAGAGAGAGAGAGAGAGAGAGAGAGAGGGGGGGGGGGTGATATGAAACAGACAGACAGACAGATAAGCACAGGCTGGACAGACAGACAGACAGATACATAAATACATACACAGATGGAAAGATATTTTTTTTTTCTTTTTTTTTTTTTAAACAAATATTTACAGAAAGGCTTAAAATTTCCACGTTGAGTGTGGAATTATTTAAAAAGCCTGTGATAGTATTTTTACAGGAATAACACTATACATGCTTAACATAAAGATTATAATGTTAATACAATAAAATAATAAAAATTTAAAGCGCCAGTGGGGACAGGTGCGTGCTACGCCAGCTGTGGGCTGCCAGCTTCACCTGGTGCGTGGACATGTCCTGCACTTGGGGCGTGGCCGCCGTGAACATGTTCCACAGCCGCGAAGTCCTGGCTGTGTAGGTGCGCTGGTGTTGGCTAGAGCGAGATCGAGGCACCTTCACTAGCTCGTCGCTACTGGCTGCAGCTCTGGTGCACCTCTGTACTGTGTGTGGCAGCAGCCTCAGGGGGGTCAAGGTGAGGGACCCTCTGCACCTGAGTTTTGTGGCCACACCACTAGTGCCGACACGTCCCGGCGGTGCTCCAGTGACGTTACTGGTGGTGGGTGCTGTTGGTCCTTCATCGGTGGCCACCAAGCGCAGGGCTCGCCGCTGCACAGCATCCAGTCTCTGCATGTGGGTGGCGGCACTCGACATCCAGGACAGGGCACCGTACTCCATACATGGGCGTATCTGTGCCCTGTATAGCGTGAGGATGCCCCGTGGGTCGAGGGTGTTCGCCATCCTACGCAGGGCAGAGACTCGGAGAGAGGTCTGGCGGGGCGACGACACTGATGTGGTGATCGAAGCGTAGGCCGCGGTCCACAGACACGCCCAGGATCTTGATATAATCCTGAAGTGGCAGGCTCTTGCCTCCAAAACGCAGCTGTCCTGAGACTGCGTGTGAGGCACCTGGGGACCGCGAGATGACCATCGCCTGCGTCTTCTCAGGAGCGAAGTTAACCTGCCACATCTTTCCCCACTGCTCCACCAGTCCTAGCTGCCTGTTCAGCTCAGTGACGGCACGCTGACTGTCGAGGCGGCAGTAGGAGCGGGAGAGTGTGCAGTCGTCGGCGTATGCTGCCACAGATGACAGCTGCCGGAGGAGGTCGTCGATGTATATGTTCCATAGGACTGGGCCCAAGACGGAGCCTTGTGGAACTGAAGCCCGGACAGGTGAAGGCCTTGATGACTGCCCGTTGACTACTACCTGAAGGGTCCTACCCTGGAGGTAATCTTCTAGCAGCATTAACAGGTCACCTTGGACACCCTTGGCGCGAAGCTTTTCAATGAGCCTCGCGTGCCAGACCCTGTCAAAAGCCCCCAGCAATGTCCAGGGCCACCACAAGGGTGTCCAGGCCTTCTTCACAGGGCGTCTTGCCAGTCCTTGGAGAGGATGAGGAGGAGGTCTGCGGTGGATCTGCCAGGCCTGAAGCCAAACTGCTTGTCTGAGAGGAGGGTGGTTCTCGCTCAGGTGTTGGCAGATGGCAGCAGCCACTATTTGCTCCAGCAACTTGCCCATCACTGAGAGCAGGGAGATGGGTCTGTAGTTGTTGGGCTCAGACCTTGAGTTTTTCTTATGGACTGGGACCACACGCGCTTCCTTCCATACTGAGGGCCACTTCTTATCCCTCAGGCAAGATGTGAAGACGGTGGTGAGAGGAGCTGACAGCTCTCTAGCGCATTGCTTGAGGAGCCGTGGGCTGACGTCATCCGGGCCTGTGGCTTTACCCACATCCACCGCACCAAGTAGCCGCTCAACCTGCTCTGCCGTCACCAAGACAGTGGGTGACAGTGCCGATCAGTTTCCGGGGCCAGCTGTGGTACAGGTCGTGCCGAGTCGTCAACCTTCATCTTGTTGGCGAAAAGCTCGGCGAGGAGTGTGGCCTTGTCTGCACTGCTCGTGGCGGTGGATCCGTCAGGTCTGGTGAGTGGAGGAAGAGTCTCGCGGTGACATGCTCCTTGCTGCTCCTTTACTAGATTCCACCAGGTCTTGTTGCCAACACCTGGGCCACTGAGCTTTCGCCTTCTGTCCTCCCTTAGCTGATTCCTCGCCCATCTGCAGATAGACGTCATCCTCCTACACGCTTCCCGGTGCAGCGTCTTGTTCCTGCGTGACGGGTGTCGCTTGTACCTCACCCAGGCAGCATGCTTGGCCTCGGCAGATGCTCTGCAGCGAAAACCAAACCAGGCGGGATCACCAGGCCTGGAGAGATATACTCGGCAGGGCACATGCTGCTGTTGGAGGGCAAGGAGCCTGGTGGTGAGGGTGCGTGCCTTGGTCTCAGCATCTCCCATTAGGAGGGACTCCCAGTCCGTGTTCTCCATGTCCTGCTTCATGGATGGCCAGTCCGCCCTGTTCCAAAGCCAGACGGTACGCGGGATAGCGTCTTCCCTCGCCGTTTGCAGCTCGACCTGAGACAGCACAGCAAAGTGGTCTGAGCTGCCCACTGGTCCTAGCTGCTGGCAGCTGATGCTGGCTTCGGGTAGGTCTGTCACCACAGGATCCAGCAGTCCTCCCCGCTCGTGTGTAGGGAAGGTGACATGGTTGGTTAGGGCCTGAACAGTCAGGAGATTACTGAAGGCATCCTGCTCCATGTGGAAGTCCAGGTCCCCCACTATCATCACATGGGAACACTTGTGACGCTGGAGCAGGGTGTCGAGTTCCTCCGTCAGGAAGTCTAGCGGGGCTCGTCCTTGTCTCGGGGGGCGGTACATGACACAGAGGAGAAGCCCACTGTTGTCTGCAAGTACCACCCTGAAGAACAGTGCCTCCATCAGGTGTGGCACGGCTACCTCAAGTTCCTGTGTTTGGAGGCCGTCCTTAAAACAGGCAGCGGCACCTCCGCCTGCTCTATTTTTTCGGTCCATCCTCACCCACAGGGAGTAGCCTGATATTTTGCCGAACGTCGGCTCCACCTCGTCACTCAGCCACGTTTCTGTTACTGCGACAATGTCAGCACTATGTCTCAGCACGAAATTGTGGCTAAGGTCACCTACATTGGTGCGGAGTCCTCTCACGTTGGCGGAGACCACGGTCAGGTGACAGCTGGGGCGTCTGTTCCCTTGCCTCCTCGCGTTGGCTTGTGAATGAGGTGTGGTGGTGAGGCGAGACGCATTAGTGTCTGCCCTGCCACGAGGAGAGGTTCCAGCTGGGGGTAGTGACCGGGCTGTGGCTGCCAGGAAGGCTGGAGGGGGGCCTGAAAGGGCTGCTGGGGGTGAGGAAGTTGTTGCCGCGCTAAACCCTCCGTCAGAACCCTCATGAACATACTCTCCTGCCTTTGTTCCTGGCGTTCGTCAGCAGCGCGGCTGTAGCGCTCTCTCTCTCTCTCTCTCTCTCTCTCTCTCTCTCTCTCTCTCTCTCTCTCTCTCTCTCTCTCTCTCTCTCTCTCTCTCTCTCTCTCTCTCTCTCCTCTCTCTCTCTCTCTCTCACTCTCTCTCTCTCTCATTAGGTCAGGCTCATTATTACAGAACGAAATACCCACAACTGCTCCTACAAATACACAACTAACCTTTTTATTTATTTATTTACCTTAACAACGGGCCACTTCATTTTCACAAGCCCCGCAAAGCCCCCGCCCTCTGCACACCTAATTTTGCTTAAGTGTACGATCCCCGAGCCGCTATTTCACACTGCACCGCCTCTTAAGGGGAGAGTCCGGTTTGGATGGGTGTTTCTGTATCTCTGCTAAATAAGCATGAATCGCTCTGATTTTTATGTTGTGAAGTATTGGCAACATGTATATCAATATTAGACATTGATCCCCTTTCTTGCCCCCACCCCCCCTCATCCCCACCCCCCCCCAATTCCAATTTCAAGGAAAATTTTAAAACTTTTCACCGTCGTTATTAATTGGCCCACAACCTTTATTTTTCTGTGGCTTAGAGATGTTATGATACCTAACAAAGTTACGTAGGCAGATTTTTCATTTTGGCTTTTGGTTTTGTTTTATGATTTTTTCTTTATCTGTCTTTCTTTCGCCTTTTTTTTACCAAAAAAATATTAATACAAAATTACATGAGACCTATATAAAAAAAAACGCCTACGTAACTTTGAAGAAGAAGTATTCTTCTGTGTTTTAGTTTTTGTTTCATTGAAATCAAGCTAAAACTAACTCCTGTGAAAACTTTTAAAGGGGGATAACTTATGTTTTGAGATACGGGCCGATAAAGTTTATTGATCGATTACGATCCAGTTATAATACACTAGGAAGCTTTTTCAGGTTTATTATGAGTTCTTTTTTATCATAATCAATCTATTGATACAATCAGATGTATTTCTAAGTATATCAGGCTCCTGGTCCCCCATTGCCTTCGAAAAGGCAATGTATTATCTTGTCAAGCAAGGGGTGTCAAAGTTGCCCACACTTCTCTTTGTTGCCAGGTTTTTTAGAAGCCACCAGGTTCGTACTCTGCTGATGCTTTCTCTTTCTGCTTTCTTTTCGGCTTCATCTGGACTTCGTGGTGCCTCTTTCTTTCTTCATCTTCTGTTGTGAGAGATCTTTTTCAAAAGATCTTCTCTAATTGTGAGTAATAAGGTCTTCTCTACCTTATCTTTACTCTCCGCTATGTGAGATGTGCTGGGCTGTGGTATGTGAGAGGTGGTGGGCAGCGGGACGGCGGCGAGGGAGGTGGCAGCGGCCGGTGTCGGGTTACTTGGTGATAGCGGGGCGGCCGGGGTGACTGGCGGCTCGACTGGCGGCTCCAGGCGAGGTATTTTTCCCCTTTCTGTATCCAACTTCACGCCCCAGGCATCCCTGCTCTGCTGCTTTCTCTTAGACAACCGTGGCATGGTTGGCAGGAGGTAGATTGTAGTTTGTAGTGGCGAAATAACGCGCTTAGTAGCTGTGAGAGTGGGAGAAGTCGCGAGAGACTGAGCAACAACCCTCCCGTGACAAGAGCTACGTGAGCACTGAGGAGGCAGGATCCTTGCTGGGAGCTAGTATCACACACACACACACTCGCCTTGAGTGTTGCCATATCGTATCCAAGCAAAAAAAAGTTCAGATTTTAGCGTTTTTTCGTAGTATTGGGTAAGAAAAACTTACTCTGCTGATGTAAACAAACGCACGTGGTTGATTGCGTGACATTTAAATGCCATTTAAAGGGAAACTATGGGGCATTTCCCCTTAAATCTTTACGAGATTGCTGCCAACAAGTATACCTACCACATATATTTTTTTCACAAAAAGTCATTATTTTTCATTTTTTTTCGTCTCCAGACCGGACGCTCCCCTTAAACACTGGCCTTCCTGCAGGGATTACCGCTCACCACATGAGTGCAAATCTACACTAAGTCCAGGAGTATTCTTATGCCTTGCAGAGCTCAGGGCTTCTCTTTGTGGGACGTCGAATGCACTGTGACAAATGATCGTGGTAATTTTAAACTCTAAATAGGCTTTTTCTTGGGGATTTTCCACTTGTTTCTATCTTCTTGGAAATTGCGTTACGACAAAGCTTTCTGTTCTCGTTATGGAAGGGGATGACTGGTGGAAGTAGGTGCGCATATTTTGTACAGGAACTGCCACGTGTTGACCTAGTGGCTTCTTGTAGGCTTTCCTTCATTCTTATGTACTAAAACTTAATATAGACTGACAAAAAAGAAGGACTCAAAACGCATTATCATTAAAAAAAAAAACACTCATCATCATCACCATTATTAGTATTACCTTCTTCATCATCATGACAACACAACACCGCACCGCTACCTAATCACCATCACCACCACCATCACCACCACTGTCACCTCCTGTGTGTGTGCCAAGCTGAGGCAGAGTATGTAGCTCACTGACTTGCCTTACTCGTGAGCCAACCACCCTTGAACTTTTTGTATCTTGCATGTGATCTGGCCACGGGAGGAGTGGCGGGATGGTGAGAGAGAGAGAGAGAGAGAGAGAGAGAGAGAGAGAGAGAGAGAGAGAGAATAATTTAACGGAATCATATTCTGAGACGCACGCAGATGTTCGTCCTCTTCCTCTTCCTCCTCCTCTTTCTCCTTCTCCTCCTCCTCGTTCTTCTCTTCCTCGTCTTTCTCTTGCTCTCCAGTGAGTGCTAGTTAATGAAAAGAGACAATAATGCAAAGTGTTAGAGAGGTGAAGGTGCTTGGGAAGGGAAGAAGGCACGAGTGTTGTCTTTCCCCAAGTCAAGTGCGGGTCAAGTTGGCCTGCAGTCATTTTATTGTGTCCTCAGTCCTGTGTGTGTGTGTGTGTGTGTTTGTGTGTGTGTGTGTGTGTGTGTGTTTAAGAAAGCTTTTCCGATTCAGAATTGATTTTGGTAATGTTTATGGTAGTCACCGTATTACTGATTACAGGTGTTAGTCATATTGCAAGTGCCAAACATTCGTTCCTGCATCTCCATAACAAGGAAGGGACTTTGAAATATGTTTAAGAATGCTTGCTGATTCATATTTTTTTTAGCAATGCTTATGATAGTGATCGTATCGCTAATCCCAGCAGTTAGTCATACTGTAAGTTCGACACTCCCCATGATAGGAGAGTAACCTTGAAATGACCTCTCTTCTCCCAGATCAGAATTTGTTTTAGTAATGCTTATGGTAGTCACTGTACTGTTAATCACGGCAGTCATATTGTAAGTACCAAACACTCCCTCCTCTGTCCCTATGATAAGGAAGTAACGCTGAGACGACCCTCTCAATATTACTTCATTATTCACATCATGTTAATTGTCTCGGTCACGTCTTTCAAAATTAATGGAACACAGTAATGAGGTTATAATTAAGAGGCAGGCGTTCTTTTTCATTCACTGTTCAAACTAATTGGAATACGAGTGGATGTATTTTTAGCGTGACTCACGGGGGTAGAGCTGTACATACACCATGTTTCCTCGACCGTAATCAAAGGCACGTGTTCCTCCCCCTTCTTGCTGCAACGCTTAAACAGAAAGAGCTTGTGTTGCACGTGTACAAACTATCCTAATACCGTGACTGCTTTCCTGCTTCCTGGTGTGTTGCCTGCGTGTTACATTGACAACTCAAAGGAACTCTCGAAAGGCGAAATACTTTTTCCTTGCTGCAACACTTGAATAGAAAGAGATTTTGTTGTATTTGTACAAACTGTTCTTTTACCTACACTACTTCTCTACTGCTCTGCACGCATCACGCTGACAAATAACTGCAATCAAAGGAACTGTCCACATGCAAAATAGTCTCTTTTTGCCCTCTCATATTATCTTCCATGAGAGAAAATTGTATCATTGTGTGGCATTCCCTTTCTTTTGTACTCATAAGAGAATAATATTTCCTCCATCACCTCCTGCACGATGATTTCACAGAGCACATTGCAACATCAAGAAGACGAAGAAGAAGAAGTCTTTTATCCACAATTTTTGTCATTTTCCCTCCACCTTCAGTCTTTTGATCTGCTGACAGCCTGCGTGCAAAACCTGACAAGTGATAGATTTCAAAGCGATTACAGGATTTTAGACTGACAGAAAACGCCAGACACAGTGGAAGTGAGTGTGGCAGAATAAATACTTTGAGGAGAGGCACACAGTTAGCAAGATCAGAAGAACGGTTTGCGTGAAAACATCGGATGTATGTGTTTCATGGTGGGAATTAAATAAGTAACTGTGTAGTACTGTCAAGAATATTGATCTAATATTCTTACCCAGTGCTTGTCCTGCCGCCAGTCAGCACGTGCGAGGCAGTGAGGTAAATATCACACAGTAATGCCTGCAGACAGAAACACTTCAGCAGACGCGGCAATTGGGAGAGTGGCTCGGTGTAATAGTCATGGAGGCGAGTTTAGCAGGCGGGGGGTAGGCGTCTCAGGGTAAAAGACAGGGAAAAATGCCTTAAACTTGTTTGTTGCTTTAATGAACTCAGAATTTTGTTCGTGTTGAGGGTGAGAGCGAAAAAGGAAAGGAAAGGAGGTGGAACGGGGGTACGGCGAGGAAGACGGGAGTGAAGTTATTGTTGGTGTGAAAGTTGGCTCGTTAATTTAACTTCGTAACGACAGCGGCCATTGAAGGAGTATGAGTGGTAGCAGAGTAACGGCGGTAACAACTTACATTTTATACGAAGGCGCTCTAAACAAAGGAGGGAAAGGAAGGGAAAAGTATACCTGCGACACATGAGGAAATATATTGAGTTACAACGGCAGTGGTGCTCTGAAAAAATAAAATATAATACGAAGTTTCTTACACAAGTGCCTGAGGAGAAATAAAAATATGATTAATAGCAGCAACTAACGCCTCCAATTAACATCACAGTTTTATTATAGACATTAGGGATAATTCCAGAGATATGAATCGCATTATCAAGGGAAAAGCGTGTTTATCTTACACAGTTGTAGATACAGATCTGAATTATGAACATGGGAATCCCTGCTGAAAGTAGAACACAAACTAGACCGGAATGACGATGAATTCTTAGTTAAATTGCTTGTAATACATAATTTTGAGTCTCTGCGAACAATGTTACATATTGTTTTTGAGGTTGTTTTTTTCTTAGTGTTCATTATAAAAAAAATTTTCCTTGATTTTTTGGTATATTTTCTGAGGCGTGTAAGAATGTGGTAGATGTTTCTATAAAATATTGAAAGTGAATCCTCACAATCCTCAGATATACAAACAATTTCCCCGTGCTTCTCATTCTCTTGTTATGTAGTTTGTTCTGTGTGGCTTTTCTGTAACACCCTAATGTTACCACAACACGCCGGCGCACAAGGAATTTTACTGTGCTCATTTCTCATTGCCCACTCCTCTTCCTTCCTTATCTCTCATAGTAGATGTATGCACAAAGAATTTTACTGTGCTTCTCATTTTTCGTACGTATTTTTCTTGTGTCTTTACTATGACATGGTAATGCAATGATCACAACACCCCACGTAGAAAGAATTTTACTATACTTCTCTCTCATTGGCCAGATCCCTTCCTCTCTTACCTCTCTCACGGCAGACGTGGGAGCAAGACCTTCTGTTTTACGGTGGAATAATTTTCTGCTGTTTGAAGATGGGAATATATTTTTCCAAAGTCACTGAGGAAATAACAGTTTTCAGCATTTTTCAACCAGTTTCAATTTCTTTTCCAACGAGCGTGTGCAAGGTTACTTTTCCCTGTTGCTGTCTGTCTGTCTGTCTGTCTGTCTGTCTGTTTGTCTCTGCCTGCCCTCCTTCTCCCCCCCTTCCTTCTCTCTCTCTCTCTCTCTCTCTCTCTCTCTCTCTCTCTCTCTCTTCTCTCTCTCTCTCTCTCTCCTCTCTCTCTCTCTCATAATTTCGTAATATTTATGGCCTTCTTGCCACTCTTCATTTTTAACTTTCAACTTTAGCTGTGGAAAATATTAATGTAGTACCCTGTAACAGAATGCAGTGTGTGTGTGTGTGTGTGTGTGTGTGTGTGTGTGTGTGTGTGTGTGTGTGTGTGTGTGTTTGTGTGTGTGTGTGTGTGTGTGTGTGTGTGTGTGTGTGTGTGTGTGTGTGTGTGTGTGTGTGTGTGTGTGTGTGTGTGTGTGTGTGTGTGTGTGTCATTGTGTTTGTGTGAGTCCATTTGTTTGTCTGTCTGCCTGCCTGCCAATAACACTTCCATAAACTAGACCTTTTCTCCCTCTGCCTGTCTCTCTCTCTCTCTCTCTCTCTCTCTCTCTCTCTCTCTCTCTCTCTCTCTCTCTCTCTCTCTCTCTCTCTCTCTCTGCCCCTAAGAGGTTGTAGTAAATTGCGTCTCAAGTGCCAGCCAGCTTACACCGCCACCACCTGCTGTAACAATGGTTCTCTCCCACAGTAATCCGGGTTCCCAGCTCAGGGGAGTGCTGCTGGGCCAGACCGGAGGATTTCTCAGCCCTTTTTAACATGCCGTGATAGATTTAGAACACTGGAATTGCGGAAAAAAATGCGCCTTCGCCTGCGTACTGAATTGATGATAAAATCGCCTGTTTTGGAGGTAGTACTTGTGTAGTGAGCGGGCTTAGTAATGGCAGGGTTCAGTGACCGTTCTCTTATGCTTTCACTCGTATAGTTCTGTAGGTTTCTCGTATGGTCTTCTTAGTGATGAAAGGTTAAATTATTATTTTTTTTTCCACCAGAGTTATGCTACTAAGATAAACGCAATTTGTAACACCAGACACCAGTGAGCTTTCTCTTATGCTTTCACCGGTGTACATTTTGAATATTTGTCGTATGCTCACCGTAGGAATGGAATGCAAAACTTATTGGCTTTCCTTCCAGAGTTATGGTGCTCATGTTAACGCAAATAACATTAGACAGCCTCTCCTACGTACATATATAATAAGTTCTGAGGAATAAATGTGGCGTGATGACGATAGGTACTGAAGGCTGGACGCATCATCTTTGTATTCCAGAGTTATGCTTCCCAGGAAACCTACAAACAAGTGGATTACACCAAAAGCTCTCAGTTTGAATATGCATGGCAGATTCCCGTGACAACCCTGTGCCACAATCGCCGCTTCAGGTTACCGGGTCAAGTGAAGCCACATTTATAAGTTAGCTGGTCTAGTCTAAGGGACGGCTCACGATTGTGTGTGTCCCGTCGGGTTGGTGTGAGGAAGGGAACCGCCACCCAGGATAGTGAAGCGTTCGAGAGAGTAAAAAAAAAAAAAAAAAAAAAAAAAAAAAGAAAAAAAAGTTGCTTGTTACGTGTATGTGTTTCCGCTTTGATATGATAAATGCATACCGTGAATATCTCCTTACAGTGTATTTTTTCTGCTCTGAGAGGGTTTCTGGCAAAGGGCAACCATAGACGGCGGAAAAAAAGAGGCCGACTGAAGATGCCAGGTCAAAAAAAGAAAAAGAAAAAAAAAAGAGAGCTGTCCAAAGAGAATATCCAGAATAAGGAGGAGAAATGTCTTGAAACCTAATTCCTGTACTATAAAACTTATCTAGAACCTCGAGCCAGGCTGTGCTCAAGTAGTACAAACTATGCAATACGTAATTTCGTTAGCTTATATTTAACGATACATTTAGCACGTGATATAAGCCATGGAGTGTGTTGTGCCAGCGTCTCTCTGCCGTTTAGTTGTAATTGTCTAATTTTCATCAGTGCTTGGTGCCCTTAGAGAATTTTCACGTCCGTGGATTTTCTTTTCCCGCTTGTTTGAATGCTCCAAACTTTACATGTCGAGAGAGAGAGAGAGAGAGAGAGAGAGAGAGAGAGAGAGAGAGAGAGAGAGAGAGAGAGAGAGAGAGAGCGTGTGTGTAACGAAGGCCAAGGCTTGTGGGGGAGAGCGTGGGGTTCTGAAACGAGTGACTTTGTGGATATACAGAGATTTTTATTCGCTGCTTCTTTTCCTTCCTTTAACAATACCCACCGTGGCAAAAGAATAGTTGACGTGAGCATTTTGAAAACACACTGTCAGAGAGAGAGAGAGAGAGAGAGAGAGAGAGAGAGAGAGAGAGAGACTTTTCCATAACAACACAGAGAAGAGTAAGGTTTGCGAGGGAAGGGAAACTTTTATTAAACTTGATATTGTGTTGCTAACTTTGCATGCGTTGTTTGTTCATCCTTTGTGTTCCTGTGGTTACTTTCCTCCTCCTCCTCCTCCTTCTGTTCCTTCTGCCCCTAATCCGCGGTAATAATCTGTGCCACTCAGCCTGATTGCATAAATAGCGAGATAACTTTCTGGTTATTGATAGCTATATTAATTAATCTGCTCAGCCCCCCACCAAAAATTAAGCCAATAACTCAGCAAGCCGCACGAGAGCCGCAAGAGAGAGAGAGAGAGAGAGAGAGAGAGAGAGAGACGCTGATTCATTGCCCGTCCTTGCGTTCGCCCGAAGCCTCACAACTCAAGCTGGAATGAATGATAAGATACTATACATACTTTGTCATTGAAAAATTGAAATTGTCGTGAAAAAAAAACATGTAAATATCAGGGATTTCTATTATGTGTGGTATATGGGAACAGTCTCTCTCTCTCTCTCTCTCTCTCTCTCTCTCTCTCTCTCTCTCTCTCTCTCTCTCTCTCTCTCTCTCTCTCTCTCTCTCTCTCTCTCTCTCTCAAGCTTAAAAGATACGAGCAACCGGCACAGCCACTACTAAAATTGTTAGCCAAATTGACACCAAATCCAATAAATGTCTGACCTTGTTTATGGAGGACAAAGAAAATGCATAAATAAGGAAATAAAGCCCCTCACGACTAAAGCCACAATACACTGGTGCTTCACGACACTCGATAGATCCTCTTTGGGCTTCGCGGTGTCATGTTCATTTCTTCACCTCACGCAAGGTATTGGAAACGTTTCTCACAGGCCAATCAATGCTGTGTTTCGAAATGGATTCCTTCCTTTGTGATCGCTGCAATGCTAGTACGTGGAGAGGCGACACTGAGGTGGACTGAGGTGGAGTGGTTTTGTTAAGAGGAGAGATGAGTGTATGGGAAGGAGGATGCTGGAGATGGATCTAGCAGAGAGAGAGAGAGAGAGAGAGAGAGAGAGAGAGAGAGAGAGAGAGAGAGAGAGAGAGAGAGAGAGAGTTTATAGGTGCAGTGAAAGACGTGCCTGTAATGGGTATGACTGAGGAAAAGGTAAAAGATTAGGTTGATCCTCTGTGGCGATCCTTGACATGAACAGCCGAAAGAAGAGAGAAAATAAGAGACCCGTGGAAGTGACTATATTTCTCCTCAGACAGATGCATTAAGTCTTTTGTCCGGACACCTTAAAAATTGACTGATTATAAGACAGATTAGTTATTTTCCCTCTTAATCCCCACGCCAGGTATAATGAGACAGCGGCATGAATAGCGTTAGCAAGGAGATGTAGGCAGTTGCGGTGAGACACAGGCCCGTTCCCTTTGCGATGAATGCATTTGAGTAAGAAGTAATAAGCTCTCAGTGGCAGCCATGAGCCCTGTTGCCTCTGAAGCCGATCCCTTGATGATTATCCATTGTTCTGACGCGCGTGTGTGTGGGGGTGGGGGAAAAGGAGCGGGGTTACAGAGAGAGAGAGAGAGAGAGAGAGAGAGAGAGAGAGAGAGACGGTATAGCGAAAAAAAAAGAATATTCAGTTTTTCTTTTTCCCTCGCCGAAAGTGCAGCGCCTGAATACAATAGGCAAGTCTTCGTTCTGGTGGGAGAATGTACACGAGAGGTTCCCGTGTTGAACCCAGGTGCGGCGCTTCCTACACGGGATCGCTCGCCCACCACTGATTATTGCAAGCATTTCGCCGAGCCTCGAGGTAGGGGTGCACTGCAGGCTGTGGGTGGGGTTCATAACCCGCAGTAAAATGTTATCATGTCTTTGGGTGGAGCGCCCTACTTGTGTCGCTGTCTGTTAGTGCGGCGAGGGAAGATTTCAAGACATTTCTGGTAATGTTAGATATGCTTTCGATCTCTTCTCTGTAGGTACTGGTCGCTTTAGTGGGACGTTTTCTTTCCTATATTCTTTTTCTTTATCTGGAGACCCTATTACATAAAAAGTGAATGAATTTCGTAATATGAAGCGTGACAGGTCTCTGCTATGCCTTTTTTGGACGGGGATCTTCAGTGGGCCCTTTTTTCTCTTATATTTTTATTTGCCCTTGGACAGAGATACTCTTAAAAAGTGCATTTCGTATTATGAAGCGTGACAGCTCTCAAATATTGCTATCTGGTGCTACCCTTGAACTTCTTATCCAGTAACATTACAGACGAGGAACGATGATGAATATACACGTGACATATTGTAGCATTTGTGTGTCTGCAGTTTGCGATTCATTTCGAAAGCATTTACAACGGTGCAAGTCACATTAAATTGAGTATCTTAGTGCTTAAAAACACGTTAGCGCACTTTGAACACTATATCAGACAGGGAAAATAATGTTCAGCGGGTGATTTATAGGAAGGTGTTAAAAAAAGTAAATAAATGAAATAAAAATACAAATCTGTTAGAAAAAAAAGAGAACTTATGGCGTAGTTGCATAAAAGAGTCGATATTATCACTAACAGAATCGCGAATCCCATCATAGTTTCTGGAATGACATGAAATACTACATACAGTGCACTGCCGTAATGCTCATGCTGATATTCTTGATGGAGAGAAGTAACAGCGATAAAAATAAAGTTACAAAAAACTTACGTGTCTCTCCGGCCATTCATACTTCTAGCTCTCGGATTGCGCCGTGCTGGAATGAATTAGTTAAGAGGCAGTTTCATGCTCCAGCCAGATTTAGCATCAAGAACACATTCACTCGATGGATTGCGAATAGTGACACTGAAAAAAAAAAAAAGGTTGTTTTCTCTGCAATAACGCGGTTCAGTAACACGAAATCGCTTGAATCTGTGAGTGAATCTGTGTTTAAATCAGACTTATGCCGACTATGCAAAATATAACAGCAGGCAAAGCACATCACTATAAATACTTGACTTTAAAGGTTTAGATCTGCACCAGCCAAGGAAAAAAACACTGGTCTCGCTGCTTGTGCTGTCTAGTCTTGAAGAAACGTAATTGAAGTGATCTGCTTACAGTATGTTCTTATGTGAGGTGGAAATAGGCAGGCGTGCTTTATACAGGGACTGACTGCCACTTGTAGATATATTGGCTTTCTGCAGCTTCCTATGTCTCCTAATATTCTTTATGTTCTCATACGGGAAGCACAAGAGTGGAGAGACGAAGAG
>NC_087184.1:197500-205000 GCF_035594125.1 Scylla paramamosain
TGATCATGAAAACTGCGACCATATAAAACCCTGGGAAGACTTGTGACCTTAATGGCCTGGCTCTCCCTAACGGTCGTTCTGATAACACTGGAAAGTAGCTCAGGCCCCGGTTGGTGAGAGAGAGAGAGAGAGAGAGAGAGAGAGAGAGAGAGAGAGAGAGAGAGAGAGAGAGAGAGAGATGGTATAGAAGATCCACATAAGGTAGTTTGGCTTGAATCCCTCCTGTGACATTGACTGGTGACTACACACACACACACACACACACACACACACACACACACACACACACACACACACACACACACACACACACACACACACACACACACACACACACACATGAATGGACGACATTATCATTACTATTCTTCTCTATATTCCGTAGGCAGCATTCACTAACAAGTAATTATTTCGGGTGAATTGCGTATAGATAAAGCTTAAACTCACACATCCGTGGCCGCCGTGGTACAGTGGGACCGCAGGCTCTGGGGGTCCAGTTCGAATCCTGGCCACGGTGGCAAGGTAGGAAGGGTAGCAGTTCCCAAATGCCATGTCCAGAGTTCTTCGTTAGGAGGCTCCGTCTTTGCCCCGATGGACGAGGAGAACCGAAACCAAGAATCTTCGTCCAAAATTCACGATATCACCTCCAAAATATCTCCATTAATAGAGGAGGTGATATAGCAAAATTCATAGAGTTAAGATATGTAGGAAGTGAATCACAGGCATTTTGGTGTGGCAAGAACGAGGATGAATTCAGACTACTTCTTAGGTATGCATGAAAAATAGAGAAATACTCCCATTAATAGAGAAAGTGAGGCATAGAATCATGGAGTTAAGGTGTGTAGGGAGTGACTCATGAACATTTTGGCTTAGCAAGGCTGTGGAAGTCAGATTACTTTTTAGGTATTCAGGAAATTTTCTTCCATTAAGCACATTAAGAAGTGATGAATAGCAGAGAGAGAGAGAGAGAGAGAGAGAGAGAGAGAGAGAGAGAGAGAGAGAGAGAGAGGGAGAGAGAGAGAGACTCGTACCTTCCCTCATTACCAAGGTCTTTTCCTCCTTCCCTACAGGTTTATGGTTGAATCTCGAGGGAACACGGGCGGAAATGGAGGGAGGTGATAAAGGATTCCCACCGTTGCCCCTTCGCCACTCCCAGCCGGCATAACGAGAGGTAAGACGCATTACGGCTCGAATCTTTAGTTTAGACGATGGACTGACTAGTTAGAGATCGTGGACTGGATAGAGCCATACGGTTTTTGTAGCCTAGAGAGAGAGAGAGAGAGAGAGAGAGAGAGAGAGGGAGAGGGTCTTTTCTTTTCCATTCGCTGTTTCCCTAGAGTGAGAAGGGTTGGTTAGCGCCATGTTTCTGTCCCTTGTATCTTCCTCTGTGACTCCCATCCTTTTCAGTTCTACCACAATTCCGTCCCTCTATCTCACTCTCAGTTTTCGTCTCGATCTTCTCATCTCAACTGGTTTCCTGGTCTTCTCTTACTACGTGACCTAACCATCTCATTTCTTATCTTCTTATCACTTCCGTAATGCATTCAAGAGGGAGAGGATGTGCGTCAGGTAATGTTCGGAAGGCAGAGAGAACGTCTTCAGGTCTTCAAGTCTTCAGGAAAGCGAGGCCCCGCGGGAAACAGGCACAGGTCGTTTGTAGAGGTTAATTACAAAGCTGTCGACATTTATCTTGAAACGTGAGGCAGTGCGCGCGCCCTTAGTGGAGTGGCGGCCCGGCATTTAACACAGCGTGGGTCGATTCCCGCACCTCCTGCCAAATTTAGGTGTCATTTCTCTGGTGGTTTGAGTTAATCACGCCCCAGTAATTGAAACTGCGTCGTGTTTAATGATTGTATAATTCACGCAATTCGGTTTTGTGCGTATGTTTGTGTTTTGTTGGTTTTTGCCTATTTGTCAATGAATGTGTGTGTGTGTGTGTGTGTGTGTGTGTGTGTGTGTGTGTGTGTGTGTGTGTGTGTGTGTAATCATGAGCTCCTTCTTTACCGGGGACTGCGAGGTATTATTGCATTAACGACCCTAGCGACCCCGCCTGCTGAGTTGTGACGCAAACTTAAATCTTTAGGAGAAAAGAAAATGTAAAACTGCAGAGACGAAAATTGAATCAAGTCCAAATTTCAGGGCGTTGTGTTTGCTTTTGGCGAGAGCATCTGATGTCAGGCGATGTTAAATTGGTGTTAACTAAGGCAATGCACTAAAATTAGCCACCTGAGAAGCAGCGGACGAGGGAGAGAGTGCCAAAAATAGCCACGGGTTACCGAAACACGACACGCGAATACCACATAAAGACGAGGAAAGAAAGAACAAGAGAACACGAAGACAAGAGATACGAGGCGGAGGGAGCTTGAGTGAACTGCAGCAAGATTCAAGACACGACCAATATTATCCTTTATCGTAACTTGAAGATTACAGAAACGGGAACAAGATCTTGACGTATGAATGTAACAAAGACGTGGCTGCTCAAGGACACAAGTCAGCACATTGCAAGAGACTGGTTGGTGAGCACGGCTTCTTTGCATTGGGAATAGAGAGGTTACGTGATTGTTGAGGGGCTGTGCGTTTAAGTAATCATACAAGTGAAGTAGTGAGGGCGTCTCAAGAAGAGCAATGAGGTGCACGTAGGGAGAAGGACGCTAAAGATGGATCTACCCGGCAGTGGAAAGAGAGGAGGGCCGAAAAAGAGATTTATGGATGGAGTGAAAGTAGACATGCTTGCAATGGTTATGACTGAGGAAGGCGTAGAAGACTGAACGCCTATTCTAACAACTATTGATCTATCCATCCATCTTTAAACACACACACACACACACACACACACACACACACACACACACACACACACACACACACACACACACACACACACACACACACACACACACACACACACACACACACACACATAATGAAAGGAGGTCAGCCGAGCATTAAGAAAAACAAAAATGAGGCAAAAGCTCGCTAAATGTCGCTCCCCAAAAATGCGAACACTGGAGGAATCTCAATGAGAAGAGGGTCACTTAAGGTCGCGAGGAGTCCTCAGGTCTTGATTTTGCCTCTCAGAAGGAGTTCAGTTTGTATGAAAGGGTAAGAACTGAATAAGGAAGACGCCCCAGGGTACTCAGTGAGATGGTGGGGAAATAATGTTCCTGCTCTGCTCAGTTTACTAAAGTGAACAAAGTAACAATGATAGCAGAAGCAAGGTGATTCTCCAGTGATTCTCAGTGAGTTGGTAGAAGGAATGATGCTGCTCTTGTCAATTTAGTAAGATGAACAGAATAACAATGGTAATAGAAGCAAGTCAGACTCGCCTTCTTAGTGAGTGGTGGAAGGAACAGTGATGCTGCTCCACTCAATTTAGTAAGATGAACAGAATAACGATGATAATAGAAGCAAGGCAGACTCTCCAGGTGTTGAGGGACTAACGATGCTATTCGACTCAGTTTAGTAACACTGACAGAATAACAATGGCGGCGGATCTGTAGCCACTTACAATGATAGTCTCGGTCTCCAGTCGCGTGAAAGGTACTTGACGAGTCTTGATGGTTACTGAAATAACTTGTGGTTTTAAAACATTCGGAACATACACAAATACACTCTTCTCATTCTCTAGTCGGGCATTGTACATTTCTTTTCATACACGTTCATAAGTAGGCTAAAAGTAGATATTTATGCCAAGACATAAAATTTGCAAGATCACCGTTAAATTTTCCACTTGCCTTGAAGAGTACAGTAGCAGGAGGAGGCACAGGAACACACACACCTGGTATAGAGGGCGTTGAGTTTGTCGAGGTAAGAGAAGTGTGTTTAGTTTCGCCCAGTTTTGTTGAGTTAAATGGACAGAAAAAGCCTCTTGCACTGGGAAGGTAATTTATGAGGCAAAAAATTCAGATACCTTGCCGCTACTTGTCAGTGAAGCGGGCGGGTACCTCAGGTGGTTGTGGTGCGTGTGATAACGGTAAGAAAAGACTGGGAATGGGAATGGTGAGGCGATAGTGATGGTAGCGAGCAGGTAATAGTGATACGGAGTGACAGTAATGCCTTCCCTCTGAAAGACAAAGTTTATACCGGCATACCTGTCTTGTTGAAGGTGTCTGAAGGTGTTTGCTAAGGCACGGGAAGGCAGGACGTATGTTTAGGTACTTTTAGATTCTTCTCATCGTGGATATAAATGGGAGGAAAGAGAGGAGAGGGGACAAGATTCTGAGTTTACATTTTACCTTATTTTCCTTTCCTTTGTAACTTTTTCCTCTTTCTGTTGAAAAAAAAGAGGAAAAAAATCTCAATGCATTACTCCATGTCAGGTTTTGCATTTTATCAATTCAAATTCAAAAACTTTAAATGAATCAGAAATTTGTGACAAGGTAACTGAATACAACACCGTACATCCAGCGGGCAGTAATAATTGTACAGCACAGAATATTAACAGTATTCAAACACAACAATACGTAGTAAATTAATGTATAAACTAGTGTGGGAGGAAAAAAAAACTCGGCTTTTTGACCAATTTTCTCCGCATAAAAAATAAAAAGCATGCATTCCTATAATTGTGAAGCGGCTCCAGTATAGCGCATGGTGACTGACAGTGAGTGATGAGTGTGCTAATGTGATTTGTTGCCTCCTGGAAATGCAAGTGTGATTCTGGTGATAGGAATCTATTCACTTATGGATATTTGCTGCTTCATTAATCGCTTACAACTCCAAAAATGCTTAATTCTTATATTAAAGTCTCTTAGATTGATTCAAAACATAGAAAAGACAAAAAATAAACTTGTCATTTTTTTGTGTACATGCAAATATTTACTTTCGTACCCACACCTACACACTTAACGCGCGCGCGCGCACACACACACACACACACACACACACACACACACACACACACACACACACACACACACACACACACACGAGCGAACGCTTCTGAAATAAAACAGATATTTGTTGCTACTCGTGTTGTGTCAATTCACTTACTTGATTCTGACTTTGTGAGGATAAACATATGCGTTCCCGCTTCTGCTTCTTTCCAGTGCAGCCGTCACGCCGTCGCCTCCTCCTCCTCCTCCTCCTCCTCCTCCTCCTCCTTCTGCTCCTCCTCCTCTTAATCAAAGCATGCTTATTTTCGTGGTTTATTCTTTTCAGCCATTTTTCAGCCATTTTTGTCATTATTTCTTTATTTTATTATCATCACCACCACCACCACCACCATCATTGTCATCATCATCATCATCATTGCCATTATTATATACCTTTTATCCTTCTATTCCTTCTCATCCACTCGTCCCCCTCTCGCCTCTGTCAGTGCCCTCCTCCTCCTCCTCCTCCTCCTCCTCCTCCTCCTCCTCCTCCTCCTCCTCCTCCTCCATCATTGCGGAGCGTCACTCCTCACCCCTGCCTCCCCACACTATACATTTTTATTCTGACTTTATTTTCTCCGCGGAAGGGAATTTTTGGCACTCTGAATTTCGTTGTGTGAAAACTGTGGATAGCTGTCAGGGACACGCGACACTCGGCAGCCGGAGTTCCGCTCGCGCTCATTCTGTGTGGAGTGCGTGGGATGTCACCGCCCAACTAGGAATTAGTATATTCTGAAACACTTCTGCATCGCTCCTCCACAACATTCAAGAGGCTCTAGTTGAAGCTGTACGGATTTTTTAGTGTGTTTTTACAGCTTCAGTGACATAAACAAGATTTCTACGTCACTACTGTCATGGGACAAAAAGTAAAGAAAACTATATTAAAATAAAAGATAATATCATTCAAATAACGATCATGTAAAATGATTTAGAATAGCCTAAAGGAATGATAAGGCTTATCAATAAATTAATATGCTTCCTGTGCTTTGAGAGAGCCAAGCGTCGCATCGTTATCTTGAGCAGTGCGTTCTAAGGACCAGTTTTATGAGAGGAGCCTCAACCTTTGTGAAGCAAGATCAAAAACGTATTCTTACATCAAAGCCCCGCGCACTTGGAGGTCACACAAACAAGAAAATGATCTCATTTCTCTCTCTCTCTCTCTCTCTCTCTCTCTCTCTCTCTCTCTCTCTCTCTCTCTCTCTCTCTCTCTCTCTCTCTCTCTCTCTGCAACTTACAGAGAGAGAGAGAGAGAGAGAGAGAGAGAGAGAGAGAGAGAGAGAGAGAGAGAGAGAGAGAGAGAGAGAGAGAGAGAGAGAGGTCCCCACGTACGTTTGCCCGGATGTCATGAGGCTCTAAGGCATTCTCCATATCCTGTTTTAAGGGAAGCCGTTTTTTCCGGGCTCCTGCAGTTACGAAGTTCCGGAGCCTCGTGTTTCAGTGCTATATGGGACGGACTGTAGAAAATGCAGGTCTTATGGCGGAATCGGAGTGACAAAAGTAGCCGCGGCAATTCCTTTTTAGTGGTGGGATATTGTGTGGACGAGTGAGTGAAATTTGTATAAAGATGAGCCGAGTTCGAGCTTCAGTTATTATGAAGGAGTTGTGGTTCGTATACAAACACACACCCACCACCTACACACACATATACACATACACACACTACGTTACTTACAGGAAGCATATGCTTTTTACCTTGTAGTCTAGTCACAACCAGGTCTCATTCCCACGTTGACACCCAATAACCAGCCTTACGTGTGTATATTCTCATAGGAAACGAAGCGAAATCTAGCCAGTGTTTTGAGTACCAGAGCCTCGCCGCCGCCTCGCCGCTGCTAAATCATTACACTGCGTTATCCAGCTGATGCCGGAAGGCTCATGCAGTATTTTTTCCCTCCGTGTGAAGTACTGACTTGGCGGCTGTGCGGTAATTACTGAGCATAATGGTCGTGGAATAAAACGGTAATGCGCCACGGAGCAGGTAAATATGATTCCAAATGTCATAGTTCAGGCGTGCCACTCGTGTACAGGCGAGTAACGCAAGGCAAATTTTCTTTCTAAATAGCGGCCACTGTGTTATCTTTTCCAGGTGGCGCCGGCCTTCGGGTTACGATAATCAGCCTCAGCCTCACCTCCACACGTGACACAGCCAGCCAACCAACCATATACGCACGCATGGCAAAGCAGATTGCTCTCCAGAATTACTGCTAATGGTGCGTTGGTAATGGCGCTGTAAAGTCACTTTTGTCACCTCGAAGTTGGAGAAAAACTGGGTTCGATAAGGTTTGGTTCCGGAAGGAATTTCAACTTGGGTCACGCCGTCAAGTTTTGTGAGGCTCTCCGTGGAGAGAGTGACTGGTGCGCCAGTCACTGGCGAACTGTCTGTCTCGCATAGAAAAGTTGGGAACTCATTTAAACCCGAGTGTACTTGCTGTACCAACTTTGCTGCACTCATCATGAGGGATTTTTTTTTTTCGCAACCAGGAAAATATTACCCACATTACTGCGACTACTGTCAATCTTGCATGGACGAGAGAGAGAGAGAGAGAGAGAGAGAGAGAGAGAGAGAGAGAGAGAGAGAGAGAGAGAGAGAGAGAGAGAGAGAGAGAGCAAAAGTATAAATTCCATTTCA
>NC_087184.1:207500-225000 GCF_035594125.1 Scylla paramamosain
GCGCAAGAGAAGGAAGAGGAGAAGGGGAAAGAAAAAAGGTGACAGACAGCGAGTCACAACAAAGGGTAAGTCTGTTCAAATATGTGTGTCACGCAGGGGTCGTGTGGCCGCAGGGAGCGACCATTACCAGTCTGACGGAGAGAGAGCCGCCCTCCATACCTTGCCTGATGGCCCCCTGCCTCGCTGCTTGCTTCCCTTTATTTAGTTAGGTATTTTATTACTGTTTTTTTAGGCTAAAGTATGCATTTATTTATCTGGACACGTTTTCTCGTTAAGTTTAATGATGTGTGTGTAGAGTTAGAGGGTCTAAATAGTTGACTTTTTTTTCTGCAATTACCAAGTGTATATTTCGTGAAAATTATTGCTTGATTTTTTTTTCTTTCGTTCGGAGTTATTGTACTTCGTTATAATTCATCGAAAGGGTAAGGTTTACAAATGGGTTTGCTTAGATTACGTTAGATAACGCTAACGCTGTTTGTGCCGATACACTTGAAAAAAAAAAAAGAGAAAAAATAAATAAAGAAAAAAGGGACGTATCTCAGTACCTTATGTGTAGCGCAATAGTGAACGAAGGAAAAGAAAAAGTGGAAATAAAGTCATTAGAAGTTAAAGAGCTGAATATTTATACAAGTCAGAATATTTATCGGAATTTTGTGAACGCGAATAGTTTCTCCTGATGGCACTCTCGGCGATGCTTGCTCTTGCGGTGATAAATTGCACTAATTACCACTTCATATTTTAAATAGTATACATTTTTGCATTCAAGGCAGTCTCATCTGCTTTAATGATACTAGAGAAAAAAAAATCTGCAGGCAAGTCAAACACTGAGCATGACTGGGAGCAAACAGGTAGGCTGGGAGGCGGCTAAACAGACAGCCAGCCAGACAGCCGGCCGGACAGACAGACAGATAGATGGAGAGACCTGGAGTGAAGGAGCCAGCCAACCACCCGGACAATGGGCCCAGTCATTCAGTCAACCAGTCATCCAACCATTGCCAACCAGCCATCTTAACTGTCAGCAAGATATTTAGTCAGAAAGTCAGACCGCCAGGCAGTTAGAGATTAAGGCAGTGGTTCCCAACATTTTCCTGGTTGCGAAACACTTTGAAGTCGCAAGCCAGGTCACCAGTGCCACGAGCAACATCCCAGACAGTTAGCCACTTAGCTGTGTAACCGCTTCAACATGACGTTAATCATCCTTGCAACAATTCAGTTCAAAAAGCATCAATGAGACACGCGTGAGTGGGCAGCTAATGAGAAAGAAGTGAGCAAAGGAGAGCTTGTGAAAGACCCACCTCTCATTACCGCGTATTCCCCATTCACTGAGATGCCTAATGATTACCAAGGTTTAAGTGAAGGATCCCAGGGTTTCTGATCATTGGCCTTAAGTGTGTGGCTGGCTGCAGGTGACAGGATACCGCTCTGCTGAGCTGTGGGAGAAGAGAACATTCTGATGAGTATTAGTCTGGAAAGAATAGAGAATAACCTGTGCGAGAGACGTGATGTCACTATTTCCACGTAATTCATTTATGTGGATGTGAGGCAGGTGTGTGGCGGGTGTGTGGCTGTTGTGTGGTGGATGTAGTGGAGCGGAGTGGAGTGGGGGGGGGGGGGGCGGAGTGGATAGCGAAGTCAGCACCCGCCTAAAATGGTGTGGCTGAACCGGCAACCTGCAGGAGAATGATTTTATTCTGGAAAATGCAAACCATCGTATTCTCTAACGGCAGAAAGAGAGAGAGAGAGAGAGAGAGAGAGAGAGAGAGAGAGAGAGAGAGAGAGAGAGAGAGGTTAATAACCAGTGAAAATAAATCAGAATTGCGCATTGTCAGGATACAGTTTTCAGTAATTATCAGATTCACTATAACCTTAGAGATCATTATACGTATACTGTCATGTGTGTGTGTGTGTGTGTGTGTGTGTGTGTGTGTGTGTGTGTGTGTGTGTGTGTGTGTGTGTGTGTTTTAATAAATCCACTAACTTCACTTTCCTGCAGCTCAGAATTTCCAGGTATCATAAGGAAGAAAATGTTTCTCTTAACCTTCCGTCCTTCAGTGACCAGAAAACAATGTGACCTTGTCCTTACAGATCGTTAAAAATAAGTGTAGTGTCATGCGTGTGTGTATTTCTTTTAACAAATCTACTAACTTAACAATCTTGCAGCTCAACATTTACATGAATCATAAGGAAAGGATCTTTCTCTTAACATTCCGTTCTTCAGTGGATCAGGAAAGTCTGGTCTTTTCCTTTGATCTCGTTTATATTAATTGCTCCCCTCCCACTGCATGAAGGAAAAAAAAAGCTCATTGGTAATTGAATTGTACAGCTATCAAAAATATTTAAGCGTTTTTTTTTTATTTTTGTTATAAAGGAGTTATGACTTTTTTTTACGGTGAATTGTTTTCAAATGACGCGACTTTTTGTGTTCTCGATGATTGTTATTAATCCTGTTATTCCAATGTAATGAAAGCTTGCTTAAATAAATACACCACAACAATTGTTGACGCGCGCGCACACACACACACACACACACACACACACACACACGGGCTGATGTACAAATGAATATAAAATCAATGTGACTCAAAATTATAACATGATTTAACAAAGAAACTACTGAACTTTTCATTTTTGATGGTGTTCTTCGGAGTGCTGTGAAGAACCTTGGACAGAATAACCCAATGTGACCCGATTCGAAATGGTAATATGGTCCAGTATATAAAAAGAAAGTTTATATTCTATCATGTTTTCCATAAAATCGTAAAGAAAAAAGAGGTCATCGGGCCTACTCGTGGCGGTCCCAATTTTAAGCTTACCTATTTTCACCTATCATCCCCACCCATAAATTTGCCCAATCTTTTAAAGTTCGGCACTAACAACCTGATTACTGAGTCATTCACCACTCTGAGAACCAGTTCCTTAGAAGACAGGTGACAGGGGAACCGGCAGAGATAAAAGACTTAAAAATGGTTCTGGCCAAGGACAACAAGAACTGGCAAAGAAAAGCTCACTAAAGTCACCAGACCCTAGAGAAAACACTTCAAAGGCAAAATTATCACGAGAAGTGCATTGAAAACTCCCTCTCCTTGGACCTTCACTGTATCCATGAGCTGCGGCTGGGAAATGATGTGCTCGGTTACAACACCATCTGAAGAGTGGGTAATATTCATGATCGGTGAATGTCCGGTTTTAGAGAAGCGCCAGTGTGTGTAGGTCATAGGCAGGTCAATAACGATTCCTTGGTTTGCAGTGTATTGATGAACTATGGCTGGGAACTGCTGCGCTCGTCTACAAAATAATCTGAAGTAATGTTGATAATTCTTGGATGCTCAATTTTAGAGAAGCGCCAGGTGTGCTCACAAGTCTAGGTGATGCTGGTGCCGCTGCCAATGAGCGCTCATCACGTATGTAAATGTATGAAGAGCGCCTCTGCTGCAATCGTGCTTTTGGTTTCCTTCTCACTCGTGCAAAGCTGCAGTGCTTGTGTGTTGACAATTTCTCATGTGATGGAGCCTCGCTGGGAATAGTTTCACTGGTCATGTCCCTCCACCTTTTTTCGGGGGAGGACTGGTTACTGTTGTGTGGAGAGAGAGAGAGAGAGAGAGAGAGAGAGAGAGAGAGAGAGAGAGAGAGAGAGAGAGAGAGAGAGAGAGAGAGAGAGAGAGAGAGAGCGCCTCATGTTTCTTGGAGCACGGAGATGAGGTAACTTCAGCCATTATGAAGACTAGATGTTGTTAATACAAGTGCATTTGGTAATTTAATGGTATGTATTCTGTCCTTCCTTCCCACCTTAAACCGTACATACTTTTTTACTTTATAATATTTTCTGCATAACTTTAGCAAATGATTGTGGGAGATTTGGGGGAAAGCACGAGTAGTATTGCTCTAATTGGCTAACTGGAGATTTCTAAATATATAGTTTTAATAGTGGATTGTCCGCCTGGAGATAATAGTGAAGGACTGGGATGCGTGAGTCAGAGAGAGAGAGAGAAAGAGAGAGCCGCTCACCATTTTACTACCACGCACAGCTGCCATTTTGTGAAGAGTTAGGTGGAAAGGGAAAGAGAGAGTGAGAGGACAGCGCGCGCGCACACACACACACACACACACACACACACACACACACACACACACAGGGTAACATTCAAGACTCGTTTCCCGATCCACCCACACTCGCTAATTATATCTCTTCCTTTCTCTCTGTAGGTAAGACTGACGGCGAGGTATGTCCCTGAAGTGTGCCCCTAAACTGAAGCCCTTAACTGTGTGGCCCTGAAGTCTTAACTTAACACTTAACACTTTAACTTAACACTTTAACTCACACTCACTTAACAGTTAAGTGAGTGTGTCTTAATTGTGGCGGTAAGTGTCGGGCATGTCTCGTTTTCATTGAAGTGTTAGGGCCGTGTTCATTGGTCCACCAGAAGCTGTGCATTGTGTGTACGCTTGATTCAGATCCAATGCTGTTGTTTTGACTTTATTTAAGGGGTAGGCAAGGCTGGCTGGGGCGTGAAGACCGTCCGGGCAGCCGTGTTGGTGTTTCTAGTGAGCCTAAGGATGGAAATCGTAACAGAGGCAGAGGAAGTTGAGTATAGATGGAAATGAAGCTATAACAGTTAGTATCATTGTTGTTAGTGGATGTAGTACTAGTGGAATACAATACGAGTGAGCACAGTAACTGGATTATGGGCAAAGAGTGATACTACACAACATTCAAATCTTGTTGTGTTTTTATTTGTTTATTTATTTATTTATTTTTGTTTACCAATCGCGGCAGACATAAGATGATTTTTATTATAATTTTCGATAACTTTTCTTGTCAATTTGGTGAGTGGCATTCTCAGTGAGCCTTTATTATTATTATTATTATTATTATTATTATTATTATTATTATTATTATTATTATTATTATTTTTGCTGGCCTTGACTTTAAACCCTATTATATAAAAAAAAAAAAAATTGAGTGTTTCAAAAAATATCTGTTGTTCGGTAAGAGAGGTTTATTTCCTTATAGTGTAACAAATTTAGTGAATCGTTGTTGTACTGTTGTGGAGGCATGACAAAGCTTTATAATTACAACGGTGATGCTGAAGAATCCCACACTTGCCTTGTTTGTGACTGGAAAGGCTTAGAGTCTCTATCAAACAAATGCTCAAAGTTTATTTATCTGTGTGTCCTCCGCTGGGCATACATGCTGTGTTGTTTATCTATTCGTGGTGTGTTAAGAAAACTCAGTCTGCGGCAATGAGATAGGTTGCATTTTTTTCCTACATTTTTGGGAGCATAATTAGGGTGAAGAAAGAACCCCCAGTAATCTTGTTCCTGGCTCAGAAGGCTCCAGTGGTGAAGCTATGCCAAACAGATACTTAAGTTTATCGTTTCCACTTCCGCGGACAAAATAATGTTTCCCTGTTCACAGTGTAGCAAGCTTACTGAGTCTACACAAATAAGATCGCTTGCACGTATACATTTTCCCTGTCACACTGTAGGAGCCATAATAAGGGTCTTTGAAATATGGCGCTGAAAGAGTTCACATGTATCTTGTTTATGAGATGAAAGGCTGAAGTGCAAGGTTTATTTTCCTGTTTGTCCTTCACCAGACATACTTTTGTTGTTGTTTGATTGTTTATTATGTAGCAGCTTACTCAGTTTTGCTCAAGTGAGGTAGCTTGTATAACTAGGCTCATAGAAGTGTGTTAATGAAAGGAGTCAACACTAATTATATTTACGACTCAGAGAGCAATAGACGAATAGAGGAATGACAGATCGGCACCAAACAAATATCTAAATTCGTTTTCTGTTTGTACTTCACTGATAAAATTATGTTACTGATGGAAGGCGAAGCACAACCAAGTGGACGTCTTCCCGTAGCCAAAAGCGCTCCACCTCGGCGCCGCGTCAGGGTTAGTACGCTAACGAACACTCCCATGTGACCATGTAGGCCACCAGGGCCGCGACCACCTCAGGCTGAGACCCGCTTAGCATGTCTTGTGGCCTACCTTTGTACCTAGAGGGTGGCACTGTTATGCAGCAGATCAGTGGAAAGGTGACAGATTGCACAAGAGCAGGTGTACCTCAGGTGTGTCCTTCAGGTGTGGCCCTCAAGGCTGTCCCCACATGTGCCCTCAGGTGCGGCAGTCAGGTGTGCACTCAGCTGCCGTTTTATTAGCAAAAGTGGGCCATTACTGTCTTGTATTGCCTATAACAAGGAGACGCCCGGGGCTGTTGTCTGCACCTGTGTGTGTGTGTGTGTGTGTGTGTGTGTGTGTGTGTGTGTGTGTGTGTGTGTGTGTGTGTGTGTGTGTTTAAGACGTCCCTTCCTCTCTCGCTTCTGTCTGTACCTTACTACCTCTCCACACACACACACACACACACACACACACACACACGCGCGCGCGCGCACGGCAGGGACCTCGAGGAAGAGTTATCAGTGTTGCTTAGAGTGCCACGTGATGCTGGGATTAAGGGGGGGACCACACAGATGACTCCAATTTTTCCAAGGTTGTACTTATAGCTAAAGTCTTATAACCATTGTGTTTCTCATGAGCATTTACATATTCTGACCAAGTTTCATAACTATTGGGTCATAGATAGTATATATTTTATTTGTTTTATATGCGGTCATATAAAATTCAATTTAAAATCGTAGATTTTTTTTTTATGAGATATTTATTTCAGCGTATTTTGAAGACATTCAGCAATGAAACTATGTTCTGGAATTTCTCCTATCACTCCGAAATATGTTGAAAATGCCACTTGGAAAAAAAGTATAAAATTTCATCCTCATTCGTGATTTTTTCAGAAGCAGCAGATTTATTTATTGTCCAAAATCGCTACATACTTTTATACATATATATGCATGTAAAACATGTGTGAAGTGTTAGTTCTGTATTGCAGAAATTACAGGAGATATTGGCCAAGAAAGTGGGAAAAACGTGTTTTCAGAAAATCACAAATAAAATTTTTTTTGAGTTACACGGCTTGAATGGCAAATTACTTTAGTGTCCCATTTTCTAGTACTCTTTCTTGAGTATATAGATGATAGAAAACGTGAATTGGTAATGGTGGTCTATAGAAATAAAATTATACACTATATGAATTATAAAAAAAAATAAATAAATAAAATACGTGCTTACACACACACACACAAACACACACACACACACACACACACACACACACACACACACACACACACACACACACACACACACACACACAGAGTAGGCCTATGTTGTGTGTGTGTGCGCTGAGGGAAAGAAAGGTAATATTTCCCCGAGACCACGTACTCGCCACGCGGATGGGTATACTCGTACTAGCTGTCAGGCTAGCGCGTTGTAAACCTGTCAGTTTCCTGCCAAGAACCTGTACGTGACCTGTAGGTACTACGACGCCTCGGCCACATGTGTTCAGACTCTATCGAGACATCCCTCTGGTAGGATGTGTTTCTGCTAATAATTCATATGGAGTATAAGTTTGCAAATATTGGATAAAAATTATAGCGCTCTATTTTACAATTTTTCAGTTCAGCATGGATCAAGAAAGACTCAAACAGATGATACAAACGATGAAGGCAATGAATGAAAGGAGGAGGCGATTAGGCCTCCAAGGCTATTTTATAATAAAGACCGATAGATATGTGATGGTGGACGGTCCACCATCACCACCACCACCATCACCAAATGAGCTCCGGGAGAACTCCCCTGAGTTATAAAAAAAATAAATAAATAAATAAAAAAAAAAAAATTGTACACACACACACACACACACACACACACACACACACACCGCACAAGTGAGGTGTGTGTGTGAACACCAAAGGTTTACCATGGGGGTGGGTCAGATTACACACACACACACACACACACACACACACACACACAAAGAGAGAGAGAGAGAGAGAGAGAGAGAGAGAGAGAGAGAGAGAGAGAGAGAGAGAGAGAGATGAGCAGACGCGTTTATTATAATATATAATATTTTATTTTATTTTGGCCTTTACCGACAAGTTTTACTCGTCTCACCCCTGGGGGCTTTTCGAAGTAGCTGTTTCCTTGGAGAGGGGTTTATTTTTACCAGGGATGGGCCTCTTCCCTCTCCTCCTCAGCTATTTCTACCCAAAAAAGTTACAACTTAGAATCCTCCAGCTTCATAACTTGTACCTTCCCTTGCTCTGAGGCTCTCTTCCTTTCTCATATCTTTTGATTTCTTTCTTCTTCTTTCTGTTTCAACTGTTTTAGCAATCTTATGAAATGACGCTGATGACATAAACTTGTTTTCAAAAGTCTCTTCCATATCTTCAATGGTTTTGAAACCATTGTTTGATAAGGCAAATTCTACCAATTTCACATTGGCATCAAATTTCCCACGTGGTGCCACCCTGTTGGAGGTATATTGCTGTTCTTCCTCACCGCACACTTCACACTGGGAATGAATTCTTCGTACAGCACCAAACCTCACAGATGATACGGTGGTACTCTGCCTGGATTTGTTTTTACACTTCGGGCACACAAACTCATAATTTTCAAAGAGTTGCAGCAGTTTTTTCTTGCTGATAATGAGGTACTCCTCTTTCTGTGGTTTCACTGGCACAGTTTCTTTTTCTCTCACTTTTCTTTTCAGTAAAGCAGGAGGCATGTCTTCCTTCAACTGCGGCTCATCTGTTGTGTTACTTGTGTCCACCTTTTTCTCTTCACGAGGGATGGTCCGGGCTGAGACTCTCCCATCGCTGCAGCTGGTAGTCCAGGAGGAGGCTCACATGCTTGTTCACCTTTCTCTGCTGCTTTTTTCCTCTCTTTCCTCTTCTCCGCACTAAGTGCACCCGCGGCTTTCAGGTGAATAGCTCGCTTTGATTTCCGTGCCATGCTGGGTATGTCCTCTCTCAATAACTGGTTCTCTGCGTCTGACTAAGCGGCTGGATTTGACCTGCTTTCTGTGCCTTATCATGTTTCTGCGATAAAGTCACGCGACTCCTTCGCTCCCTCTCTCTCTCTCTCTCTCTCTCTCTCTCTCTCTCTCTCTCTCTCTCTCTCTCTCTCTCTCTCTCTCTCTCTCTCTCTCTCAGCGTCTGACCATGGGCAAGATTTGACCTACCCTAGCTGTGTCTTATCATGTTTCTGCGATAAAGTCACACCCCAGTCTCTCTCTCTCTCTCTCTCTCTCTCTCTCTCTCTCTCTCTCTCTCTCTCTCTCTCTCTCTCTCTCTCTCTCTGTGTGTGTGTGTGTGTGTGTGTGTGTGTGTGTGTGTGTGTGTGTCAGATCGTAATGCAGCTGGAATGGGGCGCGGGGGGCAGGGAAGCTGTTTTACACTAGGTGACACGGGAATCTCGGGCTCCGCTCGGCCACTCGTGAGCGTTAGTTTAGGTTAGGTTAGGTTAGATTAGGTTCATAAAGGTAACTTTTGGTTGGGAATCACAATGAGAGCATTTCCGAGAATATCCTGTGGCTAGTTTTGGAGCTACAGCCGAGCGTGTTCACAGGCGCGCGAGATTCCCGTGTCACCTAGTGTAAAACTGCAGTCCGGGGATGTTTTTCTAAGTCGTATTAGCCATAAGCTCCCGTTTAGAGCAGTTTACCCAACACACACAGCAGTCACATGTTTTCTTAGACACCGATGTCCTAGGAAAATGAATATGGATAACGTGAGAAATTACTCACAGCCATGAAAGTTTTGCGAGTAGCAGCAGCACCAGCATCCTACTGGGATACTACTGCTTCTGCTACTGAATAAATCGCGGGTCCGCACTGCTTATATACACTCTGTCATGTGGTTTCAATCCTAATATTGCATCGTGTTGTCTGGGTATCTCTCTCTCTCTCTCTCTCTCTCTCTCTCTCTCTCTCTCTCTCTCTCTCTCTCTCTCTCTCTCTCTCTCTCTCTCTCTCTCTCTCTCTCTCTCTCTCTCTCTCAGTGCAGCGATATGCCTTACTCATCAACACCCCCTCCCCCCTAGCTGTGTGTGTGTGTGTGTGTGTGTGTGTGTGTGTGACATAAGAAATATATTTGTGCAGAAATTCTCGACGCCCTCGTGGCTCAGTGGTATTCGTGTCAACCTTTGACCGGGAGCAACGAACGTTCGATCTCCGTCATTCCAGGGTGGTGGGTGGGCAGCAGCATAAAAGTAGTAAGGACACGTCATCCACTGAACCACGAGGGTGTTTTTTTTTTTTTTTTCTTATTTAGCTGGTATACAAGTCCTGCATTGGCTAGATACCTACATGATCATAACACAGGTGCAGTTAGGACTGTGAAACCAAACAGAAAACACATGCCACAGTTTCCAAGAACGCAAAAAGGGGAATTGAAAAAATACTGCACCCATGACATCGTGACAGTGAAATGGCATGACAAAAGAGAAGTGCATTTGCTCTCCACAGTCCACACAGGACAAATATATAGTGATTTATAGTGATATTCACTATAAAAGGGTCAGGATGACAGCTGTCTGTGTTCGTGTGTTATCTCCCCTTCTCTCCTTATCACAGGCAGGACGGAGGGAGTGTGTCTTTGAAAGAATCCAACATTTCAGTCTACAATACGCTCAGTATAGGACAGTCCTGTGTGTGTGTGTGTGTGTGTGTGTGTGTGTGTGTGAGAGAGAGAGAGAGAGAGAGAGAGAGAGAGAGAGAGAGAGAGAGAGAGAGAGAGAGAGAGAGAGAGAGAGGTGATTATCACTTGGGGGGTTGGGTCAGGTCAGGGAGGGAAGTGTGTGTGTGTGTGAGAGAGAGAGAGAGAGAGAGAGAGAGAGAGAGAGAGAGAGAGAGAGAGAGAGAGAGAGAGAGAGAGAGAGAGAGAGAGAGAGAGGTGATTATCACTTGGGGGGTGGGGTCAGGTCAGGTGTGTGTGTGTGTGTGTGTGTGAGAGAGAGAGAGAGAGAGAGAGAGAGAGAGAGAGAGAGAGAGAGAGCGTTTGCGAGGTGTCGTCGCTCTCCGTGCTGCTTCCCTTGTTCCTCCTACCCCCAATAATCTAACTATAACAGGTCAGCATTCAGTGGAGTAAACATTCTCTCTCTCTCTCTCTCTCTCTCTCTCTCTCTCTCTCTCTCTCTCTCTCTCTCTCTCTCTCTCTCTCTCTGTGTGTGTCTGTGTGTGTGTGTGTGTGTGTGTGTGTGTGTGTGTGTCAGATCGTAATGCGGCTGGAATGGGCGCGGAAGGCGTAGCTTCTGGGGGGCAGGGAATGGGTTATATGGCTCATATATGTGTTTCACACTTACCAAGTTGTAGTTCTAGGGCAAAGGAACAATTTTAGCACAAAAATGAAAAATGTCAATCTGGAGTGATTTTCGTCAATTATCTGTGTGGTCCCCCCTTAATTAACTGTGGGGCAGGACACGTGGACTGGTGGTGGTGGTTGGTGGTGGTGGTGGTGATGGTGGACGCTCTCACCACGACTGTTTTCCAAGGCCACACAGATAATTAGCCTGCTTCTCAAGACCATTCCCATTGTTAATAATAAAGAAATCTTGTTAATCTGCCACTACAACTGTAAAAACACCATTAAAAGTTTGTGTAGCCTCAACCACAGACTTCTGAAAGTGGTGATGCGGCGCAGTGTTTTGGAACATGGTCCTAAGAGAGAGAGAGAGAGAGAGAGAGAGAGAGAGAGAGAGAGAGAGAGAGAGAGAGAGAGAGAGAGAGAGAGAGAGGAGCACACCGGGGGAGGAAGGTGGCCAGCAAGGGTGACGAGCATTGAGATTCCTATCTCAATGGTGACGAGTCTAAGGCAGGAGGTGCACAGTTTCTCCCTCCCTCTCTGGAAAAAAAAAAAAATCAATTAGAAGATAAAGAAAAAAAGTTTACCTTGAAAAAGAAAACGGGAGGATAAGAATTTTTTGTCTTTAAGAGAATGATACAAAAAATAAATGCGTTTCAAATTTATAGATTACTGTAAAAAAATAAATAAATAAATAAGTAAAATGCCTGAAAGGCTAATGAGATTATATTGGTTTTCAAGATTTACAGGCTCAGAGATGCGTCAGTCACCTTGTCTTACCTGTTCACCTGGGAGGGCGCTGGGAGGGCTGGGAGAGGGGGAGTGAGAGGTGAGCGGGTTCCCATCCTTCTCTCACATCCTGGTTCCTGCTGCCACTTCAGACAGTGCTAAACTCATTCAGTTGTTTTAAAGGCACCTCATTTAAGCTCTGGCGGCGGCGGTGGTGGTGGTGGTGTTAAGCGTCTTGTGTTGCTTATGATGTTACTGGTAGTGGAAGTGACGGTGTTGTGTGTGTGTGTGTGTGTGTGTGCGTGCGCGCATTACCTCCCCCCTCCCCCACCACCAGTAACATCAATAACCACAACACAAGCATTACAACTTGCAAATACCAAAACGCTTTTCCGCTTATCCTTCACTGCCTGTTGTTACGTCAAGATGAGGCCACACTGCTCCACTCACCCCCTGCCTGCCTGCCTGCCTGCCTGCCTGCAAATTTCTCCGGTGTTGAGGCAGTGCGTGTGACCGACCAGCGTTCCGTCAGCTGTGTCAGGGCGGCTTAGGCAGATATCATGGTTACAAAAGCTGGTTGTCTGATCAATGGGCGACTAAACACCGTATCCTGAAAGTCTGTTCTGAACTTTCACTACATTTAAAAGGCTGTAGTTGAAGCGACACTAATTTAAAGGTAATTTTACGGTTCTGGTGGCAGACTGATCAGCTTTCTATGTTATTAATAGGAGAAACACCCTTGAGAACCAGGCTAATCATCTCTGTGGGCTTCGAAAATTGTCTTGCTGAGAGAATAAACCGTTTCTGAGTACTGGACCTGGTAACAATGAGGTGGTGGTGGTGGTGGTGGTGGTGGTGGATTAAGGGGAGGAGCGGAGGGGGGAGGGGGATTAGCAGGGTCATTAACGAGGGTGGTGGAGATTATTACTGTCCCTCTCTCTCTCTCTCTCTCTCTCTCTCTCTCTTACTTTTTTTTTCATTTTCTGTTTGTCTTCATTATCATCGTCTTTTCTTTCTTCCCGTTAATCATTCCCTTCGTCAGCATCCTTATCATTCCTCAGGAGACTTGGGGGGCCGAAAGTTCGTGGGGAGAGAGAGAGAGAGAGAGAGAGAGAGAGAGAGAGAGAGAGAGGGGGGAGGCAGGCAGGCTTATTGCTTTACTGTACCAGAGATTTTCTTTTTCTTGTTTAATTTTTCCCCTTCTCAACTTTATTCAGTCTTTTTTGTCTTATTTTTTTCTATTTTATGGGTGAGGCAACAGCTACCACCACCACCACCACCACCACCACCAGCATACTGCAGTACTTGAGTCGCCCTGTTTAGTGTCAGAGTTGTATTCCAATAGGCTTTGCTCTCCCACCCCGACCATTTTCCAAGGTCACAGACATGATTTGGCGGGTTCTCTAGACAGTTTCACCTGTTAGTAATATAAAAATGTCGTTAATCAGTCACTAGAACCGTAAAAATATCCTTAAATACTCGTGTAAGCTCAGAGGCGTTTTTTTTTTACCCACTCTCATTAATAGTGAAGGTGTGGCAAAAAGCTTCTCAAGATGGTCTTTAGAATCTTGACAGCCAAACACGCGTTGCTGCCGAGTGTTTGAGTCGTGTTAGCGAAGCGACACACACACACACACACACACACACACACACACACACAGGAAAGGAAGGCTCGTGGTGGTGGTGGTGATGGTGGTGGTGGTGGTGGTCCTCCCTTATCACCAGAGCAGAGCAGGGAAGAAGAAAAAGCAAGCAAACAAACAAACAAACAAACAACAATAATCACACACACACACACACACACACACACACACACACACACACACACACACACACACACACACACCAAAACAAACAAACAAAAATAAACAAACAAGCTTTAAACATCGAAAACTTTAAACGTCGAAAACTTGACTCAAATTAACCCAACCCTGTCTATTAACGTTCCAAACTGACCTGTCCCTGACCCTGCCTGACCCTCGCTGACCCTGCTTAATCCTGACCTGACCTCACACTCTTCCTTTGACCTTAAAATAACTCTTTCAGCTTAATTCAATGATTCTTTTTAGGAGTTAATATTTGAGAGAGAGAGAGAGAGAGAGAGAGAGAGAGAGAGAGAGAGAGAGAGAGAGAGAGAGAGAGAGAGAGAGAGAGAGAGAGAGACTCAATTTTCCTAACCTAACCTCGCTAGTCATGTTTTAAATTGATCTCGCTTCAAGACACCAAACACCACCAAACACCACACCACGCACACCACAACACCACACACGGCATCAAAACACCCTCTCTTGTTATCGAAACCCACTCATCAACCCACATAAAGAATTCCCGGTGTGTGTGAATGCTCTATGCTCGTGTCTAAAGGGTTGAGGGTCGAGACAAAGGGAGGATGAAGGGAGGCAAGGAGAGGAACTAAAGGGTTGAATTTGGGCTGTTTATGTATGCTGGGGGGGGGAGCGTGGAGGTGGGTGGAAGATGTTAGTGGACAATACCTTGCCACCTGTTCCTCCCGCCAGGTGTGATGGAGGAGGGGGAGGAGGAGGAGGAGGAGGAGGAGGTGGTGGTGGTGGTGGTGGTGGTATATTTCAAAACAAGTTATCTCTCTCTCTCTCTCTCTCTCTCTCTCTCTCTCTCTCTCTCTCTCTCTCTCTCTCTCTCTCTCTCTCTCTCTCTCTCGGTAGCCGGATGTTTTGGCCACGGATGTTTTGGCTACGGACGTTTTGGCCATCAAATCGCAACTTGCCACTTTTTGGCCACGGAAAGTAGGATATTTTGGCCACGGACATTTTGGCCATTAAATTAAAAATAAATTGCCACCCAAGGAAGATAGGATATTTGATGTGATAAACTCAACAAAAATATTGGTATTTAAAATGTAATTGAGCATTTTTGAAAAATTGCAATAGAGCATTTTTTAAATTAAAATTGTCATTAAAAAGTATAGGTTCACATGCTACGCATTCATATCTCCACCTCTAAGATTATAGCTGATGCCTCGGAGGAATTGTGGGATGGTCTTCTTCCCTTCATTCAAATCGATGACCAGGTTTTGGATGCGGGTGTGTAATTCCTTGTATATCTTCTTAAACCTCTTAGTAGGGCGAATGCCGCGTTCTTGCTGCAGCAGAATTTCATCCACAGTGGCAGCGTCAGCTTGCAGACACTCTATCAGCTTCCACACCGTGGGGTTGGCATGTCCCACCAGGCGGAAAAACTTGTTGTTCCACCCCTCGCAAATGTTATTTGTCCTTGGCTGGTTGTTTAGAGTTGCGTGGTGCATATTCCACTTCTCAGGCGGGAACATAGGTGGCGTGCGACGTAGATGAATCGAGATTGGCTGTAGGTGTCCTGACTTGGAAGTGATGTTACGACGATGACGCAGTTGGCCTGAAATATAGGTGGAGTCAAAGTATTCCAAGAGTGGAGCAGCCTCCTCAGGCATGGTAGATCGAAGGTATGACATGCCATCCTTGACATCTTTTGGGGGCAGGAAGGCCAGTGCATCCACCTGACCACAGAAGAGGCGGAACTCCTCATCGGATTCGTATAGGTTTTTGAGACCCAGGTGCTGGATCTGCCTCCAGATGGACTGGGTTAGATGATAGAAACAGAACCGCACCTGTACCAGGGTTGTAATAGTTAAATTTGAAAAAAATATATATAATTAAAAAATACTTTCAGAAAGTAATAGTAATTAATTAAATTTCAATTAAATTACAATCAGAGTTACTCCAATACTGATCTGGACCTCCTCCCCGAATACCACATGAAGGGCCAGCTCCACAGGCCTCTCAAAGTCGATGATGACTGAAATGGGATCACAGCCACTCTCCGCCAGGACCCTGAAGACTTGTTCGTAGCTACTTTGTGTCTTGCGTTGCAGCAAGACGTACACAAGAGGTAGATAAACACTGTTGACTCGACCTTGGATGACATATAGCTGGGTGAAGAGTCTCGGAGCTACCGAAAATGTGCCATCCATACACCACTCATCACAGCGTGCTAACAGTTCCAGATGATGGGGGGTGGTAAAGCTGATAATACGCTCATCTGCCTCTGGTCCATTGTCATAGTGGAGGTGGGATGTCCAGTCATCAGGGATTTCCAACTCTTGAAGAGACTGTGGATCCTTGGGACGGTGTGCAGCCCGGATGCGACGAAGGACACGCTTACTAGAATCAGACCTAGGCATGCGTGCTTTGACCTCCGCGGGCAGTGCCGCGACTGTGAAGGCGAGAATCTGATTAGGCTGATCATTGGTGTTCGAAGCCTTCCTCTTCATACCCTGTCGAGCTTGCTCCACTTGGCATCCAACTGTGTCAGAAAGATGGTTATGCGAGGTCACAACTTCAGGGTTACCAAGACTTTTGGTTGTCTTTAGTATACCAGGGCACTTCAGACTAGCCCGCTTGACACACCGAAAAACTATCTCATCCACTGATTTTGCAACATGCTTCTTAGTGTACATAAAGCCATCCAGGCAGATTTTCTGACCACCTCGATTTGATGTGGTGACCTCAAGCTCAGCTGACATGGTGGAGTAGTAAGTACTGTGCAAAGTAGCTCCAATCAGGCTGTTCCTCACCTCGGTCAGAAACCTCACAAACCACCAACTGCTTCACAGTTCAAAACAAACTCGTATGGCAGTAAAAGATCTAATTCCTCTCTCTCTCTCTCTCTCTCTCTCTCTCTCTCTCTCTCTCTCTCTCTCTCTCTCTCTCTCTCTCTCTCTCTTTCTGGTAATGATTAATTAAGTAAGGTAATCTGGTAAGATTAATCAAGTTAAGTAAGTAATTAATCAAGTAAGAAGTAAACTGGTCAGACATTTTCACAATCACGAATTATAAGTGAAAAAAAAAATATGTGAAAAATAAAGAACAGTACTGTGAATTTTTCGTGGCCAAAACATCCTCCTAAGGTTTGCTGCCGTGGCCAAACCGTCCTAGTTTGGTGGCCAATGACCAAAGTGTCCGTAGCCAAAATGTCCGTGGCCAAAATATCCTACATTCCTCTCTCTCTCTCTCGTACTCCATTCACTAAACCAAAACCACGAAATTTAAACCACCTCCTCCTCTTGCTCCCCCTCCGTCAGCAGTAACTGGGGCGCTGGCGTAGGTGGGGTGGACTTTGGGGCGTGGGGAGGCGTGGGGGGGCGTGGGGGGGCGGGGTTCATAACAAAGAGATCGTGGCGTGGTGTGTGTGATAGCGATGACTCTCCTTGCGGTGCTGATCTCGCCCCCCCACGCCCCCAACAAGCTCCCCCCGTCAGAGACCATCCTCAAGTCGTGGGCGCCGCCGCTAATGGCCGCCCCTCCTATCTTGTTAGGTCTCCGTCTCACTATCACTATCATTCTCTCTCTCTCTCTCTCTCTCTCTCTCTCTCTCTCTCTCTCTCTCTCTCTCTCTCTGGGTTTTAGTTAGTAAGTATTGTATTAAGGTTTTCGTTGTGTGTGTGTGTGTGTGTGTGTGTGTGTGTAAGTCACTGAGACAGATCATGACAAAAGTAGATTCCCCTTCCCCCTCCCTCTCCCCTTCCCTCTCTCCTTTCCCCCCCCTCTCTCTCTC
>NC_087184.1:232500-235000 GCF_035594125.1 Scylla paramamosain
CACAGCTTTTAGGTCCTGGTTTTCCTTGTATAGTTGTTTTTTCTTGTTGTTTTCCCTCAGTGCCCTGGCTTCCTGGCGTAAGGCTTGTATTTCCCTGATGATCGTAGCATTGACATCGCTGGCAGCAGTGGGTGCTTGGGTGGCTGTCGATCTCTCCGTAGCATCCGGATTGGGGGTGGTGGGCGGAAGCACGGGCTGGGTCTGAGCATGGGACGGGCTGGCCTGGTGTGGGGCTCCCTGAGCCTGCATCGTTGATGGGTGGTGACGACTCCAGGGTTGATTGTTCACCTTGGAGGGTTGAGTGGTGGCGGGCAGTGAGGGGTGACTGTTGGTGCCTGCTAGGAGATGGTGAGGTAGCGCCGGGTGGTTGGTGAGTCGGCTGTGAAGAATGATGACGAGTCCCCCGAGGCAAAGGGGGAAAGCACTGGGGGTTAGTACTGGTAATGGGGAGGAAGCGCTCGGGGTGGCTCCCTGAGCCTGCATCGGTGATGGTTGGTGACGATTCCAGGTTTGATCGGTCACGTGGGAGGGTTGGGTGGTGGTGGGCTGTGAGGGGTGGTGGGTGGTGCCTGATGAAAGATGGTGAGGTGGCGCCGGGTGGTGAGTGTGTGTATGATGATGAGTCCCCTGAGGCAAAGGGAGGAACTCGCTGGGAGAAGGTACCGCTGGTGTCATTTGACCCTTGGCGGTATGGAGGTGTGAATCCGGTCTGAGTGGACATCTGAAGCTCCAGGCACAGTGTTCCTGATAACTGTTTGGGCACTTTGGTTTGTCTATCTTCTCCCTGCACAGCTTGGAATCGTGATTCCCGGCACAGAACCCACACCTGGTCTTCCCGTCGCACTGCCACACCCTGTGCCCCCACTTCTGCCAGTTGCCACAAAAGGTCGGCTTCCCCACGTACCTTTCCACCCTGCAGGGTCGCATTCCCGGAAAAAGGAGTGTTGAAGGTAGTTCTCCTTGCCAGAGTGCAATCACCTGATTCATGGGCGCGCGCGCGCGCGAGAGAGAGAGAGAGAGAGAGAGAGAGAGAGAGAGAGAGAGAGAGAGAGAGAGAGAGAGAGAGAGAGAGAGAGAGAGAGAGAGAGAGAGAGTTACAGTACTTGTGTGAGGCACGTGTGAGGGGAGAGGGGAGATAAGAGGGGGAGAGAGTGAGGGGAGAGGTGTTGACACTCTGAGGGGGACCCACCACCAGGGATATCAAATGTCTTCCCTCAACCCCCCCATCCCCCACCCCCACCCCCCATTCCCCTCTCCTTTCTTGCTTTCGTCATCTATTTCTTTTTCGTCTCTCTCTCTCTCTCTCTCTCTCTCTCTCTCTCTCTCTCTCTCTCTCTCTCTCTCTCTCTCTCTCTCTCTCTCTCTCTCTCTGTATATCCTTTAAAGCAAAATTAACGTTATTTTTATTATGCTATTTTAATTGAAATATAATAATGATAATAATAATAATTATTAATAATAATGATAAAATTGAGAGAGAGAGAGAGAGAGAGAGAGAGAGAGAGAGATCCATTACCCACCTGATTCTCTCTCTCTCTCTCTCTCTCTCTCTCTCTCTCTCTCTCTCTCTCTCTCTCTCTCTCTCTCTCTCTCTCTCTCTCGTATATATGTTTTCTTTGTCTCTTTACGTCTGTTATTATTATTATTTCTTTATTTTGTTTAATTTTTTGGTAAGATTTAAGTGCCATTGATAGTAGTAGTAGTAGTAGTAGTAGTAGTAGTAGTAGTAGTAGTAATAGTAGTAACAACACACACACACACACACACACACACACACACACACACACACACACACACACACACATCAAAGAGCCCCCGTTAAAATACAAAAAAAAAAAAAAAAAAAAAAACCGTACCATTTTCAAGCTGCAAAACTCTCATGGACTTTGGCGCGTAAAGAAGGAAATGGGGTGTTTTAAAGGAGCGTGGTAGGTGGGGGCGCGTATGAGAGAGAGAGAGAGAGAGAGAGAGAGAGAGAGAGAGAGAGAGAGAGAGAGAGAGAGAGAGAGATTTGATTTGATTTAATAGTTTTCTTGACCAAAAATACAATATAATTAGTGAAAAAGAGTGTTGATCCCTGATAGACAGTGTTATCAGAATGATGTTTGAATAGATCAATAAAAAAACAAAATTAGATAAAAAAAATAGATTCATTTCATATTTTTTCGTTATTTCCACTGTCAATCTTCCGAACACATGAAAAAGTAAACAAATAAACAAAACAAACAATTCTACACTCACATTCTATTTCAATTTTTAACATATAACCCAAAAAATAATAATAATAACAATAATAATCGTATAAATAATGTCACCCCGTTGCAAACACGCACTCCGCATCGGCGCAGACAACAACAACGAGGAGGCCAAGACGGAGGGCTGGTGGTGAGAAAAATGTTAACTTTTTTGATATTTTAACCGTTTTCCCGTTCCCCCCGCGCGACCTCCCTTATAGTGAAGCTGTATGGAGCATTGGAGCATGTGTGGGCGCCATTAGAGA